>NC_143045.1:46602500-46790000 GCF_057628025.1 Oncorhynchus mykiss | reverse complement strand
GCTATTTACAGATGGGCTATGTACAGGTACAGTGATTTGAGAGCTGCTCTGACAGCTGATGCTTGAAGTTAGTGGGGGGGATATGAATTTCCAGCTTCAGTGATTTTTGCCATTCGTTCCAGTCATTAGCAGCAGAGAACTGGAAGGAAAGGCAGCCAAAGGAGGAATTGGCTTTGTGGGTGACCAGTAAAATATACCTGCTGGAGTGCGTGCTACAGGTGGGTGCTGCTATGGTGACCAGTAAGCTGAGATAAGGCGGGGCTTTACCTAGCAAAGACTTATAGATGACCTGGAGCCAGTGGGTTTGGCGACAAATATGAAGCGAGGGCCAGCCAACGAGAGCATACAGGTTGCAGTGGTGGGTAGTATATGGGGCTTTGGTGACAAAACGGATGGCAATGTGATGATAGGGGCAGCAATCTTAAAGAAGAACGGGTCTAAACCATCTGACCCAGATGTTTTTTTGGGGTCAAGTTTAAGGAGCTCCTTTAGCACCTCAGACTCAGTCACTGCCTGCAGGGCAAACTTTGTAGCAGAGCAGGAGAAAAACAGGGAGATTCAATTTGGGATAGTCACATTAGAAGGGGTGGGAGATGAGGACATGTTGGACGGGCAAGGAGGCCTGGAGTCAAATTGGAATCCTGACCTAATGAAGTGGTGATTAAAGAGCTCAGCCATATTCTTCTTGTCAGTAACAACCACATCATCAACTTTAAGGGACATGGGCAGCTGTGAGAAGGAGGGTTTATTCTCCAGATCTTTAATAACTGTTTTCCAGAACTTCTTGGGATTAGACCCACAGAGAGACAACTGCTCCTTAAATTAGCTAACTTTGGCCTTCCGAATAGCCTGAGTGCACTTATTTCTCATTTGAGAAATTAACGAGAGCCAATCAGCCAGAGTGTTCGTGTGCCAAGCCTTTCACCAAATGCAATTCTTTAGGTGGAGTAACTATGCAATATCACGGTTGAACCACGGGCTGAACCTGTTTTTAAATCTCATTTTCTTTATGGGGGCGTGTTTGTTATCAATACCACTGAAAATATAAAAAAATAAGCTAAGCATCTTCGACAGAGGGGCTCAAGCTGATTCTATACCATTTTACAGAGGCCAGTTTATGAAGGAAGGCTTGCTCATTGACATTTTTTAGCAAGCATCTGCGACAAATCAGGACTGGTCATTTCACTGAGCAGCCATTATGAACACAGGCTGTAAAACAGTGATCACTAAGGTCCTTACCGAAAACACCAGACAAACACAGACAGGGAGAGATGATGTCTCCATGGGTTAGGGTTAAGGTTAAGAAGTTTTAGGATATGATTGAAAACTGACAGTGAGAGATGATGTTTCCATGGTTTAAGGTTAAGATTAAGGTCAAGAAGTTTTAGGATATGATTGAAAACAGACAGTGAGAGATTGTCTCCATGACTAAATACCCTGTATATCAGTTGATCTGACTGCAGTTTACTTCTTCTGATCTCCACACAGCAGACAACCTGAAGGTGATTTGTGCATCCCAAATGGTACCCAATTCTGTTTATAGTGCACTTCTTTTGATTAGGACCCATAGGGAATAGGGTACACTTTCTGATGCACCCTTGGTCTTTTTCAATGAAGCTAGTTCTGTGTCTAGACAAACAAAAACATACTCACCCCTAAAATACATCTCATCACAGCCCGATCTGTATCTTAACACTGTATCTTTGACATTTCACCGTTGTTGGTCAGTAAGTCAGTAAATGGATTCTGAAGCAGTAAGAACCTTTAGGTCTGCTGCAAGTCTTTTTTATGATCCATAGTGCAGGAGGGGTTATTTATTTTATTTGAATTATTTCACCTTTATTTAACTAGGCATGTTAAATACCTGCTATTTAACCTTTATTTAACTAGGCAAGTTAAATACCTGCTACCTGCTATTTAACCAGGCAAGTCAGTTAAGAACTAATTCTAATTTACAATGACTGCCTACCGGGGAACAGTGGGTTAATTGCCTTGTTCACGGGCAGAACAACATATTTTTACCTTGTCAGCTCGGGGATTCGATCTAGCAACCTTTCAGTTACTGGCCCAATGCTCTAACCACTAGGTTACCTGCCTCTAACCACTAGGCTACCCGCCTCTAACCACTAGGCTACCTGCCTCTAACCACTAGGCTACCTGCTCTAACCACTAGGCTACCTGTCTCTAACCACTAGGCTACCTGCCTCTAACCACTAGGCTACCTTCCTCTAACCACTAGGCTACCCGCCTCTAACCACTAGGCTACCCGCCTCTAACCACTAGGCTACCTGCCTCTAACCACTAGGCTACCTGCTCTAACCACTAGGCTACCTGTCTCTAACCACTAGGCTACCTGCCTCTAACCACTAGGCTACCTTCCTCTAACCACTAGGCTACCTGCCTCTAACCACTAGGCTACCTGACTCTAACCACTAGGCTACCTGCTTCTAACCACTAGGCTACCTGCCTTTAACCACTAGGCTACCTGCCTCTAACCACTAGGCTACCTGCCGCCCTACTATAAAGCGTTGTCTTGTGATCCAGAATGCAGGAGGGCTAACTATCAATGATCTATAGTGATGCAAGTCTTAGTTATGATCCATAGAGCAGGAGGGTTGATCCATAGAGCAGGAGGGTTGATCAAAGTCTTTGTTGTGAGAGGAGAGGAAGGAGAGAGAGAGAGGGATGGAAAGACAAAGATAGAGGAAGGAGAGAGAGAGGGATGGAAAGACAGATATAGAGGATGGAGAGAGAGGGATGGAAAGACAGAGAGAGAGGATGGAGAGAGAGGGATGGAAAGACAGAGAGAGAGGATGGAGAGAGAGATGGATGGAAAGACAAACATAGAGGATAGAGAGAGAGGGATGCTGCAAGGTTTTTTTTCTTGTTGGGAAATTCAACCAATATGAGCTTGTCCATTGAGAGATGATGTTGAGAGATGTTGTTGTTGTCGTCCTAGACATAGCTTTAAACCTGCTGACCACAACTAGTTGAACGTTGATGTGTTTGTTTCCCAGGAACAGCTTTAATGAGGAGTCAGACCTAACAACACTGTTGAAGGGGGGGACCCACATGAACAAGTATGGGGTCGCCATGGAAACCTCTTCTCCTGCTGTCCGTCATCAGTGGCCTTTCAGGTAATGGAGTAGGGTTGTATTGGCGGGTTGGGTTGTATATATATTTATTATTTAACCTTTATTTAACTAGGCAAGTTAGTTGTTAGGTTCTAATTCTCAGAGTAAAAAGTCTATGGACATTATGAAAGCTTAACCAAGTTTAATTCATCACAGAACGTCAATACAGCTGCATTAGACAAAAACATTTTCACACAAGCACTTATTTTTAACCCTTCCTCATAGGCTGAATCTCCTCCTACCATCTGTACAAACATTGTTCTTTACTGCTAGGCAGGACACTAGTGATACGGTCCATAAACTTTTATTTCTCCCTTAAGGTGACCTGACCTCAACCTCCCCCCATTACTAATCCATGGCTCTCTCCCCTTATCAATGCATGCCACATGTAATCACTTCCCTGTACTCAACACATTCCAATCTTAATTGCACACACTATATACAGTGGGGCAAAAACGTATTTAGTCAGCCACCAATTGTGCAAGTTCTCCCACTTAAAAAGATGAGAGAGGCCTGTAATTGTCATCATAGGTACACTTCAACTATGACAGACAAATGAGAAAAAAAATCCAGAAAATTACATTGTAGGATTTTTTATGAATTTATTTGCAAATTATGGTGGAAAATAAGTATTTTGTCACCTACGAACAAGCAAGATTTCTGGCTCTCACAGACCTGTAACTTCTTCTTTAAGAGGCTCCCCTGTCCTTCAATCGTTACCTGTATTAATGGCATCTGTTTGAACTTGTTATCAGTATAAAAGACACCTGTCCATAACCTCAAACAGTCACACTCCAAACTCCACTATGGCCAAGCCCAAAGACACCAGAAACAAAATTGTAGACCTGCACCAGGCTGGGAAGACTGAATCTGCAATAGGTAAGCAGCTTGGTTTGAAGAAATCAACTGTGGGAGCAATTATTAGGAAATAGAAGACATACAAGACCAATGATAATCTCCCTCGATCTGGGGCTCCACGCAAGATCTCACCCCGTGGGGTCAAAATGATCACAAGAACGGTGAGCAAAAATCCCAGAACCACACGGGGGGACCTAGTGAATGACCTGCAGAGAGCTGGGACCAAAGTAACAAAGCCTACCATCAGTAACACACTACGCCGCCAGGGACTCAAATCCTGCAGTGCCAGACGTGTCCCCCTGCTTAAGCCAGTACATGTCCAGGCCCGTCTGAAGTTTGCTAGAGAGCATTTGGATGATCCAGAAGAAGATTGGGAGAATGTCATATGGTCAGATGAAACCAAAATATAACTTTTGGTAAAAACTCAACTCGTCGTGTTTGGAGGACAAAGAATGCTGAGTTGCATCCAAAGAACACCATACCTACTGTGAAGCATGGGGGTGGAAACATCATGCTTTGGGGCTGTTTTTCTGCAAAGGGACCAGGACAACTGATCCGTGTAAAGGAAAGAATGAACGGGGCCATGTATCGTGAGATTTTGAGTGAAAACCTCCTTCCATCAGCAAGGGCATTGAAGATGGCTGGGTCTTTCAGCATGACAATGATCCCAAACACACCGCCCGGGCAATGAAGGAGTGGCTTCATAAGAAGCATTTCAAGGTCCTGGAGTGGCCTAGCCAGTCTCCAGATCTCAACCCCATAGACAATCTTTGGAGGGAGTTTAAAGTCCGTGTTGTCCAGCAACAGCCCCAAAACATCACTGCTCTAGAGGAGATCTGCATGGAGGAATGGGCCAAAATACCAGCAACAGTGTGTGAAAACCTTGTGAAGACTTACAGAAAACGTTTGACCTCTGTCATTGCCAACAAAGGTATATATAACAAAGTATTGAGATAAACTTTTGTTATTGACCAAATACTTATTTTCCACTATAATTTGCAAATAAATTCATTAAAAATCCAACAATGTGATTTTCTGGATTTTTTTCTCTCATTTTTTTCTCAATCTGTCAATTATATGCATATTCTAGCATCTGGTCCTGAGAAATAGTCTGTTTACTTTTGGAATGTTATTTTTCCAAACATAAAAATAGTGCCCCCTAGCTTCAAGAGGTTAATGGGGTGGTGGGGTGGTGGGGTTGTATGGGGTGGTGGGGTTGTATGGGGTTGTATGGGGTGGTGGGGTTGTATGGGGTTATGGGATAATTGTCATCAGCAACCGCTGAATAGCATAGCGCCTCAGTCAAATAATATTATTAAACATTTTCATATTCATGAAATCACAAGTGCAATATGGTGGGGTTGTATGGGGTTGTATGGGGTGGTGGGGTTGTATGGGGTGGTGGGGTTGTATGGGGTGGTGGAGTTGTATGGGGTTGTGGGGTTGTATGGGGATGGTGGAGTTGTATGGGGTTGTGGGGTTGTATGGGGTGGTGGGGTGATACCTGCTACTGGTGATACCTGCCACTGGTGATACCTGCTACTGTTGAGAACCATGTTGGTGATGCCTGCTACTGTAGAGAATCATGCTGGTGATGCCTGCTACTGGTGATACCTGCAACTGGTGATATCTGCCTCTGTAGAGAACCATGCTGGTGATACCTGCTACTGTGGAGAACCATGCTGGTGATACCTGCTACTGGTGATATCTGCCTCTGTAGAGAACCATGCTGGTGATGCCTGTTACTGTCGAGAACCATGCTGGTGATACCTGCTACTGGTGATAGCTGCTAATGGTGATACCTGCTACTGTAGAGAACCATGCTGGTGATGCCTGCTACTGGTGATAGCTGCTAATGGTGATACCTGCTACTGTAGAGAACCATGCTGGTGATGCCTGCTACTGTAGAGAACCATGCTGGTGATGCCTGCTGCTGTAGAGAATCATGCTGGTGATACCTGCTATTGTAGAGAACCATGCTGGTGATACCTGCTACTGGTGATACCTGCTACTGTAGAGAACCATGCTGGTGATGCCTGCTACTGTAGAGAACCATGCTGGTGATGCCTGCTACTGTAGAGAACCATGCTGGTGATGCCTGCTACTGTAGAGAACCATGCTGGTGATACCTGCTACTGTAGAGAACAATGCTGGTGATGCCTGCTACTGTAGAGAATCATGCTGGTGATACCTTCGACTGTAGAGAACCATGCTGGTGATACCTGCTACTGCAGAGAACCATGCTGGGGATACCTGCTACTGTAGAGAACCATGCTGGTGATGCCTGCTATTGTAGAGAACCATGCTGGTGATGCCTGCTACTGTAGAGAACCATGCTGGTGATACCTGCTACTGTAGAGAACCATGCTGGTGATGCCTGCTACTGTAGAGAACCATGCTGGTGATGCCTGCTACTGTAGAGAACCATGCTGGTGATACCTGCTACTGTAGAGAACCATGCTGGTGATACCTGCTACTGTAGAGAACCATGCTGGTGATGCCTGCTACTGTAGAGAACCATGCTGGTGATACCTGCTACTGTAGAGAACCATGCTGGTGATACCTGCTACTGTAGAGAACCATGCTGTTGATGCCTGCTACTGTAGAGAACCATGCTGGTGATGCCTGCTACTGTAGAGAACCATGCTGGTGATACCTGCTACTGTAGAGAACCATGCTGGTGATGCCTGCTACTGTAGAGAACCATGCTGGTGATGCCTGCAACTGTAGAGAACCATGCTGTTGATACCTGCTACTGTAGAGAACCATGCTGGTGATACCTGCTACTGGTGATACATGCTACTGTAGAGAACCATGCTGGTGATACCTGCTAATGTAGAGAACCATGCTGTTCTCTCTTGATGACAGCTTTGCACACTCTTGGCATTCTCTCAACCAGCTTCATGAGTTAGTCACCTGGAATGCATTTCAATTAACATATGTGCCTTGTTTAAAAGGTAATTTGTGGAATTTCCATTCAGTTGTGTTGTAACAAGGTAGGGGTGGTATACAGAAGATAGGCCTATATGATAAAAGACCAAGTCCATATTATGACAAGAACAGCTCAAATAAGCAAAGAGAAATGACAGTCCATCATTACTTTAAGACATGAAGGTCAGTCAATACTCAAAATTTCAAGAACTTTGAAGGTTCCTTCAAGTGCAGTCGCAAAAACCAACTATGTAGGTGCCTGAGGGAACAACAGGACCGGCTACCACTGTAGCATCACATTCATAGGACTGATTATTCAATAATAAAAAAATTGCTTTGGAAGCAACTACTTTTGTCACTGTTGAAGAGGGGAGGGTCTCAGCTTTCTGTAGGAATAATGTATTTCTCAACTCATAATATTGAGCTAATAGCACAGTTTTACAATCAAAATATCTGATAAGGCTTTGAAATACGGCACATGCAAATTGTGCATCGGCCAACCCGATCAAATATACTGTTACATGCAAGCAGTAGGTGTTATATTTATTGGTAGCAATCTAGTTAATATTTTTTGAGTTTCCACTTCCTCAGGTGGTGAATTAGCCCTAAATGAATTAACACGTGAAATTAGTGAACATGAAGATCTACACAAATGCATTTCTATTGAACAAAAACAAAAAAGGAAATACTGGAGCCCTATTTTGACCGTAAAATATAACAACAATAGCATGACCCACAACGCACGACAATCACGGGACTAGGCTGCACATACAGTGCCTTGCGGAAGTATTCGGCCCCCTTGAACTTTGCGACCTTTTGCCACATTTCAGGCTTCAAACATAAAGATATAAAACTGTATTTTTTTGTGAAGAATCAACAACAAGTGGGACACAATCATGAAGTGGAACGACATTTATTGGATATTTCAAACTTTTTTAACAAATCAAAAACTGAAAAATTGGGCGTGCAAAATTATTCAGCCCCTTTACTTTCAGTGCAGCAAACTCTCTCCAGAAGTTCAGTGAGGATCTCTGAATGATCCAATGTTGACCTAAATGACTAATGATGATAAATACAATCCACCTGTGTGTAATCAAGTCTTCGTATAAATGCACCTGCACTGTGATAGTCTCAGAGGTCCGTTAAAAGCGCAGAGAGCATCATGAAGAACAAGGAACACACCAGGCAGGTCCGAGATACTGTTGTGAAGAAGTTTAAAGCCGGATTTGGATACAAAAAGATTTCCCAAGCTTTAAACATCCCAAGGAGCACTGTGCAAGCGATAATATTGAAATGGAAGGAGTATCAGACCACTGCAAATCTACCAAGACCTGGCCGTCCCTCTAAACTTTCAGCTCATACAAGGAGAAGACTGATCAGAGATGCAGCCAAGAGGCCCATGATCACTCTGGATGAACTGCAGAGATCTACAGCTGAGGTGGGAGACTCTGTCCATAGGACAACAATCAGTCGTATATTGCACAAATCTGGCCTTTATGGAAGAGTGGCAAGAAAGCCATTTCTTAAAGATATCCATAAAAAGTGTTGTTTAAAGTTTGCCACAAGCCACCTGGGAGACACACCAAACATGTGGAAGAAGGTGCTCTGGTCAGATGAAACCAAAATTTTACTTTTTGGCAACAATGCAAAACGTTATGTTTGGCGTAAAAGCAACACAGCTGAACACACCATCCCCACTGTCAAACATGGTGGTGGCAGCATCATGGTTTGGGCCTGCTTTTCTTCAGCAGGGACAGGGAAGATGGTTAAAATTGATGGGAAGGTGGATGGAGCCAAATACAGGACCATTCTGGAAGAAAACCTGATGGAGTCTGCAAAAGACCTGAGACTGGGACGGAGATTTGTCTTCCAACAAGACAATGATCCAAAACATAAAGCAAAATCTACAATGGAATGGTTAAAAAATAAACATATCCAGGTGTTAGAATGGCCAAGTCAAAGTCCAGACCTGAATCCAATCGAGAATCTGTGGAAAGAACTGAAAACTGCTGTTCACAAATGCTCTCCATCCAACCTCACTGAGCTCAAGCTGTTTTGCAAGGAGGAATGGGAAAAAAATTCAGTCTCTCGATGTGCAAAACTGATAGAGACATACCCCAAGCGACTTACAGCTGTAATCGCAGCAAAAGGTGGCGCTACAAAGTATTAACTTAAGGGGGCTGAATAATTTTGCACGCCCAATTTGTCAGTTTTTGATTTGTTAAAAAAGTTTGAAATATCCAATAAATGTCGTTCCACTTCATGATTGTGTCCCACTTGTTGTTGATTCTTCACAAAAAAATACAGTTTTATATCTTTATGTTTGAAGCCTGAAATGTGGCAAAAGGTCGCAAAGTTCAAAGGGGCCGAATACTTTCGCAAGGCACTGTATATTTGAATCATGCATTCCTGCTTGGCCATGTTAGAATATAACAGATTGATGAAATATGTATTTCTTGAAAACATCTCAGTAGTCTATTTACACTTATTAATTAAGCACTGGGAATGACTTGATATTGAATTAATAAGATGATTACAAATGTGTTCTATTGCGTGACCTTGCAATTCTTTGGGGTGTGACAAAATCATGGTCTGGTGCCTCTAACTGAGAAGGTTACTGGCACCGATGCCACATGTCAGGAAAAGGATGTCTGGAGCCCTGGTTTGGGGGAATGCACTTCTGATATATGTTAAAGGACTGAAGTAGCTCAGTAAAATGATAACGATTAAAATGTAGTAGGACCCCTTGTAGTAGAACCCCTTGTAAAACCCTCCTTGTTCATTTCCTTGTGTATATGAGAGTGTGCAAGTTCCGTGGCAAGAGGTAAAACGTCTTTCAGATACACATGCATGCTGTCATTTCTTCCATGAGGAAAGCTGTTATTCACACCTGTACACCCCCACAACTAATAAACCCAATGTGATCCCTCTACCCCCAACTCATAAACCCAATATGATCCCTCTACCCCCAACTCATAAACCCAATATGATCCCTCTAACCCCCAAATCATGAACCCAATATGATCCCTCTACCCCCCCCCAACTCATAAATCCAATATGATCCCTCTACCCCCCAAGTCATAAACCCGATATGATCCCTCTACCCACCAACTCATAAACCCAATGTGATCCCTCTACCCACCAAGTCATAAACCCAATGTGATCCCTCTACCCACCAAGTCATAAACCCAATGTGATCCCTCTACCCCCCCCCCCAACTCATAAACCCAATGTAATCCCCCAAACTCATATACCCTATGTAATCGCTCTATCCCCCAAATCATAAACCCAATGTGATCCCCCAAACTCATATACCCTATGTAATCCCTCTATCTCGCAAATCATAAACCCAATATAGTCCCTCTACACCGCAACTCATGAACCCAATTTTAACCCTCTACCCCTCCAACTCATAGACCCAAAGTGGCCCCCCCAACACATAAACCCAATGTGATACCTTCACCCCCCAACTCATGAACCCAATATGATCCCTCTACTCCCCAACTCATAAACCCAATATGATCCTGCTATCACCCCAACTCATGAACCCAATGTGACCCCACCCCCAACTCATAAATCCAATGTGATCCCTCTACCCCCAACTCATAAACCCAATATGATCCCTCTACCCCCCCCCCCCCCCAACTCATAAACCCAATGTGATCTCTCTACCCCCCAACTTATAAACTCAATGTGATCCCTCTACCCCCAACTCATAAACCCAATGTGATCCCTCCACCCCCAACTCATAAACCCAATGTGATCCCACTACCCCCCAACTCATAGACCCAAATATGATCCCTCCACCCCCAACTCATAAACTCAATGTGATCCCTCTACCCCCAACTCATAAACCCAATGTAATCCCTCCACCCCCAACTCATAAACCCAATGTGATCCCACTACCCCGCAACTCATAGACCCAAATATGATCCCTCCACCCCCAACTCATAAACCCAAATATGATCCCTCCACCCCCAACGCATAGACCCAAATTGACCCCCCAACTCATAAACCCAATGTGATCCCTCTACACCCCCCAACTCATAAACCCAATGTGATCCCTCCACCCCCAATGCATATACCCAAAGTGACCCCACAACTCATAGACCCAATGTGACCCCCCAACTCATAAACCCAATGTTACGCCCCAACTCATAGACCCAGTGTTACCCCCCAACTCATAGACCCAGTGTTACCCCCCAACTCATAGACCCAATGTGACCCCCCAACTCATAGACCCAATATGATCCCTCTACACCCCAAATCATAAACCCAATATGATCCCTCTACCCCCCCCAACTCATAAACCCAATATGATCCCTCTACCCCCCAACTCATAACCTCAATGTGATCCCTCTACCCCCCCCCAACTCATGAACCCAATGTGATCCCTCTACCCCCAACTCAGAAACCCAATGTGATCCCTCTACCCACCAACGTATAAACCCAATAAGATCCCTCTACCCACCAACTCATAGTCCCAATATGATCCCTCTACCCCCAACTCGTAGACCCAATGTGATCCCTCTACCCCCAACTCATAAACCCAATGTGATCCCTCTACCCCCACCAACTCATAGACCCAATGTGATCCCTCTACCCACCAACTCATAAACCCAATATGATCCCTCTACCCCCAACTCATAAACCCAATGTGATGCCACTACCCCCCAACTCATAGACCCAAATATGATCCCTCCACCCCCAACTCATAAACCCAAATATGATCCCTCCACCCCCAACGCATAGACCCAAATTGACCCCCCAACTCATAAACCCAATGTGATCCCTCTACCCCCCCAACTCATAAACCCAATGTGATCCCTCCACCCCCAACGCATAGACCCAATGTGACCCCACAACTCATAGACCCAATGTGACCCCCAAACTCATAGACCCAATGTGACCCCCCAACTCATAGACCCAATGTGACCCTCCAACTCATAGACTCAATGTGACCCCCCAACTCATAGACCCAATATGATCCCTCTACCCCCCAACTCATGAACCCAATATAATCCCTCCACCCCCGCATAGACCCAAAGTGACCCCCCAACTCATAGACCCAAAGTGACCCCCAACTCATAAACCCAAAGTTACCCCCCAACTCATAGACCCAGTGTCACCCCCCAACTCATAGACCCAATGTGACCCCCCAACTCATAGACCCAATATGATCCCTCTACCCCCCCCCCAACTCATAAACCCAATATGATTCCTCTACCCCCCCAACTCATAAACCCAATATGATCCCTCTACCCACCAACTCATAAACTCAATGTGATCCCTCTACCCCCAACTCATAAACCCAATGTAATCCCTCCACCCCCAACTCATAAACTCAATGTGATCCCTCTACCCCCAACTCATAAACCCAATGTAATCCCTCCACCCCCAACTCATAAACCCAATGTGATCCCACTACCCCGCAACTCATAGACCCAAATATGATCCCTCCACCCCCAACTCATAAACCCAAATATGATCCCTCCACCCCCAACGCATAGACCCAAATTGACCCCCCAACTCATAAACCCAATGTGATCCCTCTACACCCCCCAACTCATAAACCCAATGTGATCCCTCCACCCCCAATGCATATACCCAAAGTGACCCCACAACTCATAGACCCAATGTGACCCCCCAACTCATAAACCCAATGTTACGCCCCAACTCATAGACCCAGTGTTACCCCCCAACTCATAGACCCAGTGTTACCCCCCAACTCATAGACCCAATGTGACCCCCCAACTCATAGACCCAATATGATCCCTCTACACCCCAAATCATAAACCCAATATGATCCCTCTACCCCCCCAACTCATAAACCCAATATGATCCCTCTACCCCCCAACTCATAACCTCAATGTGATCCCTCTACCCCCCCCCCAACTCATGAACCCAATGTGATCCCTCTACCCCCAACTCAGAAACCCAATGTGATCCCTCTACCCACCAACGCATAAACCCAATAAGATCCCTCTACCCACCAACTCATAGTCCCAATATGATCCCTCTACCCCCAACTCGTAGACCCAATGTGATCCCTCTACCCCCAACTCATAAACCCAATGTGATCCCTCTACCCCCACCAACTCATAGACCCAATTTGATCCCTCTACCCACCAACTCATAAACCCAATATGATCCCTCTACCCCCAACTCATAAACCCAATGTGATGCCACTACCCCCCAACTCATAGACCCAAATATGATCCCTCCACCCCCAACTCATAAACCCAAATATGATCCCTCCACCCCCAACGCATAGACCCAAATTGACCCCCCAACTCATAAACCCAATGTGATCCCTCTACCCCCCCAACTCATAAACCCAATGTGATCCCTCCACCCCCAACGCATAGACCCAATGTGACCCCACAACTCATAGACCCAATGTGACCCCCAAACTCATAGACCCAATGTGACCCCCCAACTCATAGACCCAATGTGACCCTCCAACTCATAGACTCAATGTGACCCCCCAACTCATAGACCCAATATGATCCCTCTACCCCCCAACTCATGAACCCAATATAATCCCTCCAACCCCGCATAGACCCAAAGTGACCCCCCAACTCATAGACCCAAAGTGACCCCCAACTCATAAACCCAAAGTTACCCCCCAACTCATAGACCCAGTGTCACCCCCCAACTCATAGACCCAATGTGACCCCCCAACTCATAGACCCAATATGATCCCTCTACCCCCCCCCCAACTCATAAACCCAATATGATTCCTCTACCCCCCCAACTCATAAACCCAATATGATCCCTCTACCCACCAACTCATAGTCCCAATAAGATCCCTCTACCCCCAACTCGTAGACCCAATGTGATCCCTCTACCCCCAACTCATAGACCCAATGTGACCCCCAAACTCATAGACCCAATGTGACCCCCCAACTCATAGATCCAATGTGACCCCCCAACTCATAGACTCAATGTGACCCCCCAACTCATAGACCCAATATGATCCCTCTACCCCCCAACTCATGAACCCAATATGATCCCTCCACCCCCAACGCATAGACCCAAAGTGACCCCCCAACTCATAGACCCAATGTTACCCCCCAACTCATAGACCCAATGTTACCCCCCAACTCATAGACCCAGTGTTACCCCCCAGCTCATAGACCCAATGTGACCCCCCAACTCATAGACCCAATATGATCCCTCTACACCCCCAAATCATAAACCCAATATGATCCCTCTACCCCCCCAACTCATAAACCCAATATGATCCCTCTACCCCCCAACTCATAAACTCAATGTGATCCGTCTACCCCCCCCAACTCATAAACCCAATGTGATCCCTCTACCCCCAACTCAGAAACCCAATGTGATCCCTCTACCCACCAACTCATAAACCCAATATGATCCCTCTACCAACCAACTCATAGTCCCAATATGATCCCTCTACCCCCAACTCGTAGACCCAATGTGATCCCTCTACCCCCAACTCATAAACACAATGTGATCCCTCTACCCCCACCAACTCATAGACCCAATGTGATCCCTCTACCCACCAACTCATAAACCCAATATGATCCCTCTACCCCCAACTCATAAACCCAATGTGATCCCTCTACCCCTCACCAACACATAGACCCAATACGATCCCTCTACCCCCCCCCCCAACTCATAGACCCAAAGTGACCCCCAACTCATAGACCCAATGTTACCACTCAACTCATAGACCCAATGTGACCCCCCCAACTCATGAACCCAATATGATCCCTCTACCCCCAACTCATATTACCAATGTGATCCCTCTACCCACCAACTCATGAACCCAATGTGATCCCTCTACCCCCAACTCATAAACCCAATGTGATCCCTCTACCCCCAAGACCCAATGTGATCCCTCTACCCCCCAACTCATGAACCCAATATGATCCCTCTACCCCCAACTCATATTACCAATGTGATCCCTCTACCCACCAACTCATGAACCCAATGTGATCCCTCTACCCCCAACTCATAAACCCAATGTGATCCCTCTACCCCCAAGACCCAATGTGATCCCTCTACCCACCAACTCATGAACCCAATATGATACCTCTACCCCCAACTCATATTACCAATGTGATCCCTCTACCCACCAACTCATGAACCCAATATGATCCCTCTACCCCCAACTCATAGACCCAATATGATCCCTGTACCCCCCCAACTCATAAACCCAATGTGATCCCTCTACCCTCAAGACCCAATGTGATCCCTCTACCCACCAACTCATAAACCCAATATGATCCCTCTACCCCCAACTCATAGACCCAATGTGATCCCTCTACCCCCCAACTCATAAACCCAATGTGATCCCTCTACCCCTCACCAACTCATAGACCCAATGTGACCCCCCAACTCATAGACCCAATGTTACCCCCCAACTCATAGACCCAGTGTTACCCCCCAACTCATAGACCCAATGTGACCCCCCAACTCATAGACCCAATATGATCCCTCTACCCCCCCAATTCATAAACCCAATATGATCCCACTACCTACCCAACTCATAGACCCAATGTGACCCCCCAACTCATAGACTCAATGTGACCCCCCAACTCATAGACCCAATATGATCCCTCTACCCCCCAACTCATGAACCCAATATGATCCCTCCACCCCCAACGCATAGACCCAAAGTGACCCCCCAACTCATAGACCCAATGTTACCCCCCAAATCATAGACCCAGTGTTACCCCCCAGCTCATAGACCCAATGTGACCCCCAACTCATAGACCCAATATGATCCCTCGACCCCCCCAACTCATAAACCCAATATGATCCCTCTACCCCCCCAACTCATAAACCCAATATGATCCCTCTACCCCCCCAACTCATAAACTCAATGTGATCCCTCTACCCCCCCCCCCCCAACTCATAAACCCAATGTGATCCCTCTACCCCCAACTCAGAAACCCAATGTGATCCCTCTACCCACCAACTCTTAAACCCAATATGATCCCTCTACCCACCAACTCATAGTCCCAATATGATCCCTCTACCCCCAACTCGTAGACCCAATGTGATCCCTCTACCCCCAACTCATAAACCCAATGTGATCCCTCTACCCCCACCAACTCATAGACCCAATGTGATCCCTCTAACCACCAACTCATAAACCCAATATGATCCCTCTACCCCCAACTCATAGACCCAATGTGATCCCTCTACCCCCCAACTCATAAACCCAATGTGATCCCTCCACCCCTCACCAACACATAGACCCAATATGATCCCTCTACCCCCCCCAACTCATAGACCCAAAGTGACCCCCAACTCATAGACCCAATGTTACCCCTCAACTCATAGACCCAATGTGACCCCCCCCAACTCGTAGACCCAATGTGATCCCTCTACCCCCAACTCATAAACCCAATGTGATCCCTCTACCCCCACCAACTCATAGACCCACTGTGATCCCTCTACCCACCAACTCATAAACCCAATATGATCCCTCTACCCCCAACTCATAGACCCAATGTGATCCCTCTACCCCCCAACTCATAAACCCAATGTGATCCCTCTACCCCTCACCAACACATAGACCCAATACGATCCCTCTACCCCCACCCCAACTCATAGACCCAAAGTGACCCCCAACTCATAGACCCAATGTTACCAATCAACTCATAGACCCAATGTGACCCCCCCAACTCATAAACCCAATATGATCCCTCTACCCCCAACTCATATTCCCAATGTGATCCCTCTACCCACCAACTCATAAACCCAATATGATCCCTCTACCCCCCCAACTCATAAACCCAATGTGATCCCTCTACCCCAACTCATAAACCCAATGTGATCCCTCTACCCCCAACTCATAGACCCAATGTGATCCCTCTACCCCCCAAATCATAAACCCAATGTGATCCCTCTACCCCTCACCAACTCATAGACCCAATGTGATCCATCTACCCCCCCCCCCCCCAACTCATAGTCCCAATGTGATCCCTCTACCCCCAACTCATGGACCCAAAGTGACCCCCCAACTCATAAACCAATGTGATCCCTCTACCCCCCCCCCAACTCATAAACCCAATGTGATCCCTCCACCCCCAACTCATAAACCCAATGTGATCCCTCTACCCCCCAACTCAAAAACCCAATATGATCCCTCTACCCCCAACTCATAAACCCAAATATGATCCCTCCACCCCCAACACATAGACAATATGTGACCCCCAAACTCATAGACCCAATGTGACCCCCCAACTCATAGACCCAATGTGACTCCCCAACTCATAGACCCAATATGATCCCTCTACCCCCAACTCATGAACCCAATATGATCCCTCCACCCCCAACGCATAGACCCAAAGTGACCCCCCAACTCATAGACCCAATGTGATCCCTCTACCCACCAATTCATAAACCCAATATGATCCCTCTACCCCCAACTCATAGACCCAATGTGATCCCTCTACCCCCAACTCATAAACCCAAATATGATCCCTCCACCCCCAACACATAGACCCAAAGTTACCCCCCAACTCATAGACCCAATGTGACCCCCAAACTCATAGACCCAATGTGACCCCCCAACTCATAGACCCAATGTGACTCCCCAACTCATAGACCCAATATGATCCCTCTACCCCCAACTCATAAACCCAATATGATCCCTCCACCCCCAACGCATAGACCCAAAGTGACCCCCCAACTCATAGACCCAATGTTATCCCTCTACCCACCAATTCATAAACCCAATATGATCCCTCTACCCCCAACTCATAGACCCAATGTGATCCCTCTACCCCCAACTCATAGACCCAATGTGATCCCTCTACCCACCAACTCATAAACCCAATATGATCCCTCTACCCCCAACTTATAGACCCAATATGATCCCTCTACCCCCCCAACTCATAAACCCAATGTGATCCCTCTACCCCCAACTCATAAACCCAATGTGATCCCTCTACCCCCAACTCATAGACCCAATGTGATCCCTCGACCCCCCAAATCATAAACCCAATGTGATCCCTCTACCCCTCACCAACTCATAGACCCAATGTGATCCATCTACCCCCCCCCCCCCAACTCATAGTCCCAATGTGATCCCTCTACCCCCAACTCATGGACCCAAAGTGACCCCCCAACTCATAGACCCAAAGTGACCCCCAACTCATAGACCCAAAGTGACCCCCAACTCATAAACCAATGTGATCCCTCTACCCCCCCCAACTCATAAACCCAATGTGATCCCTCCACCCCCAACTCATAAACCCAATGTGATCCCTCTACCCCCAACTCATAAACCCAAATATGATCCCTCCACCCCCAACACATAGACCCAAAGTTACCCCCCAACTCATAGACCCAATGTGACCCCCAAACTCATAGACCCAATGTGACCCCCCAACTCATAGACCCAATGTGACTCCCCAACTCATAGACCCAATATGATCCCTCTACCCCCAACTCATAAACCCAATATGATCCCTCCACCCCCAACGCATAGACCCAAAGTGACCCCCCAACTCATAGACCCAATGTGATCCCTCTACCCCCAACTCATAGACCCAATGTGATCCCTCTACCCCCAACTCATAGACCCAATGTGATCCCTCTACCCACCAACTCATAAACCCAATATGATCCCTCTACCCCCAACTCATAGACCCAATGTGATCCCTCTACCCCCCAACTCATAAACCCAATGTGATCCCTCTACCCCTCACCAACTCATAGACCCAATGTGATCCATCTACCCCCCCCCCCCCCAACTCATAGTCCCAATGTGATCCCTCTACCCCCAACTCATGGACCCAAAGTGACCCCCCAACTCATAGACCCAAAGTGACCCCCAACTCATAGACCCAAAGTGACCCCCAACTCATAAACCAATGTGATCCCTCTACCCCCCCAACTCATAAACCCAATGTGATCCCTCCACCCCCAACTCATAAACCCAATGTGATCCCTCTACCCCCAACTCATAAACCCAAATATGATCCCTCCACCCCCAACACATAGACCCAAAGTTACCCCCCAACTCATAGACCCAATGTGACCCCCAAACTCATAGACCCAATGTGACCCCCCAACTCATAGACCCAATGTGACTCCCCAACTCATAGACCCAATATGATCCCTCCACCCCCAACGCATAGACCCAAAGTGACCCCCCAACTCATAGACCCAATGTGGTCCCTCTACCCACCAATTCATAAACCCAATATGATCCCTCTACCCCCAACTCATAGACCCAATGTGATCCCTCTACCCCCAACTCATAGACCCAATGTGATCCCTCTACCCACCAACTCATAAACCCAATATGATCCCTCTACCCCCAACTCATAGACCCAATGTGATCCCTCTACCCCCCAACTCATAAACCCAATGTGATCCCTCTACCCCTCACCAACTCATAGACCCAATGTGATCCATCTACCCCCCCAACTCATAGTCCCAATGTGATCCCTTTACCCCCAACTCATAGACCCAAAGTGACCCCCCAACTCATAGACCCAATGTGACCCCCCAACTCATAGACCCAATGTTACCCCCCAACTCATAGACCCAGTGTTACCCCCCAACTCATAGACCCAATATGATCCCTCTACCCCCCCCAACTCATAGACCCAATGTGACCCCCCAACTCATAGACCCAATATGATCCCTCTACCCCCCAACTCATAAACCCAATATGATCCCTCTACCCCCCCAACTCATAAACCCAATATGATCCCTCTACCCCCCCAACTCATAAACCCAATATGATCCCTCTACCCCCCCAACTCATAGTCCCAATGTGATCCCTTTACCCCCAACTCATAGACCCAAAGTGACCCCCCAACTCATAGACCCAATGTGACCCCCCAACTCATAGACCCAATGTTACCCCCCAACTCATAGACCCAGTGTTACTCCCCAACTCATAGACCCAATATGATCCCTCTACCCCCCCAACTCATAAACCCAATATGATCCCTCTACCCCCCCAACTCATAGTCCCTATGTGATCCCTTTACTCCCAACTCATAGACCCAAAGTGACCCCCCAACTCATAGACCCAATGTGACCCCCCAACTCATAGACCCAATGTTACCCCCCAACTCATAGACCCAGTGTTACTCCCCAACTCATAGACCCAATATGATCCCTCTACCCCCCCCAACTCATAGACCCAATGTGACCCCCCAACTCATAGACTCAATGTGACCCCCCAACTCATAGACCCAATATGATCCCTCTACCCCCCAACTCATGAACCCAATATGTTCCCTCCACCCCCAACGCATAGACCCAATGTGATCCCTCTACCCCCAACTCATAAACCCAATGTGATCCCTCTACCCCCACCAACTCATAGACCCAATGTGATCCCTCTACCCACCAACTCATAAACCCAATATGATCCCGCTACCCCCAACTCATAGACCCAATGTGATCCCTCTACCCCCCAACTCATAAACCCAATGTGATCCCTCTACCCCTCACCAACTCATAGACCCAATGTGATCCATCTACCCCCAAACTCATAGTCCCAATGTGATCCCTTTACCCCAACTCATAGACTCAAAGTGAACCACAACTCATAGACCCAATGTGACCCCCCAACTCATAGACCCAATGTGACCCCCCCAACTCATAGACCCAATATGATCCCTCTACCCCCCCAACTCATAAACCCAATATGATCCCTCTACCCCCCCAACTCATAAACCCAATATGATCCCTCTACCCACCCAACTCATAGATCCAATGTGACCCCCCAACTCATAGACTCAATGTGACCCCCAACTCATATTCCCAATGTGATCCCTCTACCCACCAACTCATAAACCCAATATGATCCCTCTACCCCCAACTCATAGACCCAATGTGATCTCTCTACCCCCAACTCATAAACCCAATGTGATCCCTCTACCCCTCAACAACTTATAGACCCAATATGATCCCTCTACCCCCCCAACTCATAAACCCAATGTGATCCCTCTACCCCCAACTCATAAACCCAATGTGATCCCTCTACCCCCAACTCATAGACCCAATGTGATCCCTCTACCCCCCAAATCATAAACCCAATGTGATCCCTCTACCCCTCACCAACTCATAGACCCAATGTGATCCATCTACCCCCCCCCCCCCCCAACTCATAGTCCCAATGTGATCCCTCTACCCCCAACTCATAGACCCAATGTGATCCCTCTACCCCCCAAATCATAAACCCAATGTGATCCCTCTACCCCCCCCAACTCATAAACCCAATGTGATCCCTCCACCCCCAACTCATAAACCCAATGTGATCCCTCTACCCCTAACTCATAAACCCAAATATGATCCCTCCACCCTCAACACATAGACCCAAAGTTACCCCCCAACTCATAGACCCAATGTGACCCCCAAACTCATAGACCCAATGTGACCCCCCAACTCATAGACCCAATGTGACTCCCCAACTCATAAACCCAATATGATCCCTCCACCCCCAACGCATAGACCCAAAGTGACCCCCCAACTCATAGACCCAATGTGATCCCTCTACCCACCAATTCATAAACCCAATATGATCCCTCTACCCCCAACTCATAGACCCAATTTTATCCCTCTACCCCCAACTCATAGACCCAATGTGATCCCTCTACCCACCAACTCATGAACCCAATATGATCCCTCTACCCCCAACTCATAGACCCAATGTGATCCCTCTACCCCCCAACTCATAAACCCAATGTGATCCCTCTACCCCTCACCAACTCATAGACCCAATGTGATCCATCTACCCCCCCAACTCATAGTCCCAATGTGATCCCTTTACCCCCAACTCATAGACCCAAAGTGACCCCCCAACTCATAGACCCAATGTGACCCCCCAACTCATAGACCCAGTGTTACCCCCCAACTCATAGACCCAATATGATCCCTCTACCCCCCCCCAACTCATAGACCCAATGTGACCCCCCAACTCATAGACTCAATGTGACCCCCCAACTCGTAGACCCAATATGATCCCTCTACCCCCCAACTCATGAACCCAATATGATCCCTCCACCCCCAACGCATAGACCCAATGTGATCCCTCTACCCCCAACTCATAAACCCAATGTGATCCCTCTACCCCCACCAACTCATAGACCCAATGTGATCCCTCTACCCACCAACTCATAAACCCAATATGATCCCTCTACCCCCAACTCATAGACCCAATGTGATCCCTCTACCCCCCAACTCATAAACCCAATGTGATCCCTCTACCCCTCACCAACTCATAGACCCAATGTGATCCATCTACCCCCAAACTCATAGTCCCAATGTGATCCCTTTACCCCAACTCATAGACTCAAAGTGAACCCCAACTCATAGACCCAATGTGACCCCCCAACTCATAGACCCAATGTTACCCCCCAACTCATAGACCCAGTGTTACCCCCCAACTCATAGACCCAATGTGACCCCCCAACTCATAGACCCAATATGATCCCTCTACCCCCCCAACTCATAAACCCAATATGATCCCTCTACCCCCCCAACTCATAAACCCAATATGATCCCTCTACCCACCCAACTCATAGACCCAATGTGACCCCCCAACTCATAGACTCAATGTGACCCCCCAACTCATAGACCCAATATGATCCCTCTACCCCCCAACTCATGAACCCAATATGATCCCTCCACCCCCAACGCATAGACCCAAAGTGACCCCCCAACTCATAGACCCAATGTTACCCCCCAAATCATAGACCCAGTGTTACCCCCCAGCTCATAGACCCAATGTGACCCCCCAACTCATAGACCCAATATGATCCCTCTACCCCCCCAACTCATAAACCCAATATGATCCCTCTACCCCCCCAACTCATAAACCCAATATGATCCCTCTACCCCCCCAACTCATAAACTCAATGTGATCCCTCTACCCCCCCCCCCAACTCATAAACCCAATGTGATCCCTCTACCCCCAACTCAGAAACCCAATGTGATCCCTCTACCCACCAACTCTTAAACCCAATATGATCCCTCTACCCACCAACTCATAGTCCCAATATGATCCCTCTACCCCCAACTCTTAGACCCAATGTGATCCCTCTACCCCCAACTCATAAACCCAATGTGATCCCTCTACCCCCACCAACTCATAGACCCAATGTGATCCCTCTACCCACCAACTCATAAACCCAATATGATCCCTCTACCCCCAACTCATAGACCCAATGTGATCCCTCTACCCCCCAACACTTAAACCCAATGTGATCCCTCCACCCCTCACCAACACATAGACCCAATATGATCCCTCTACCCCCCCCAACTCATAGACCCAAAGTGACCCCCAACTCATAGACCCAATGTTACCCCTCAACTCATAGACCCAATGTGACCCCCCAAACTCATAAACCCAATATGATCCCTCTACCCCCCAACTCATAAACCCAATGTGATCCCTCCACCCCTCACCAACACATAGACCCAATACGATCCCTCTACCCCTCTACCCCAACTCATAGACCCAAAGTGACCCCCAACTCATAGACCCAATGTTACCCCTCAACTCATAGACCCAATGTGACCCCCCAAACTCATAAACCCAATATGATCCCTCTACCCCCAACTCATATTCCCAATGTGATCCCTCTACCCACCAACTCATAAACCCAATATGATCCCTCTACCCCCAACTCATAGACCCAATGTGATCTCTCTACCCCCAACTCATAAACCCAATGTGATCCCTCTACCCCTCAACAACTTATAGACCCAATATGATCCCTCTACCCCCCCAACTCATAAACCCAATGTGATCCCTCTACCCCCAACTCATAAACCCAATGTGATCCCTCTACCCCCAACTCATAGACCCAATGTGATCCCTCTACCCCCCAAATCATAAACCCAATGTGATCCCTCTACCCCTCACCAACTCATAGACCCAATGTGATCCATCTACCCCCCCCCCAACTCATAGTCCCAATGTGATCCCTCTACCCCCAACTCATGGACCCAAAGTGACCCCCCAACTCATAGACCCAAAGTGACCCCCAACTCATAGACCCAAAGTGACCCCCAACTCATAAACCAATGTGATCCCTCTACCCCCCCCCAACTCATAAACCCAATGTGATCCCTCCACCCCCAACTCATAAACCCAATGTGATCCCTCTACCCCCCAACTCAAAAACCCAATATGATCCCTCTACCCCCAACTCATAAACCCAAATATGATCCCTCCACCCCCAACACATAGACCCAAAGTTACCCCCCAACTCATAGACCCAATGTGACCCCCAAACTCATAGACCCAATGTGACCCCCCAACTCATAGACCCAATGTGACTCCCCAACTCATAGACCCAATATGATCCCTCTACCCCCAACTCATAAACCCAATGTGATCCCTCTACCCACCAACTCATAAACCCAATATGATCCCTCTACCCCCAACTCATAGACCCAATGTGATCCCTCTACCCCCCAACTCATAAACCCAATGTGATCCCTCTACCCCTCACCAACTCATAGACCCAATGTGATCCATCTACCCCCCCAACTCATAGTCCCAATGTGATCCCTTTACCCCCAACTCATAGACCCAAAGTGACCCCCCAACTCATAGACCCAATGTGAACCCCCAACTCATAGACCCAATGTTACCCCCCAACTCATAGACCCAGTGTTACCCCCCAACTCATAGACCCAGTGTTACCCCCCAACTCATAGACTCAATGTGACCCCCCAACTCATAGACCCAATATGATCCCTCTACCCCCCCAACTCATAAACCCAATATGATCCCTCTACCCCCCCAACTCATAAACCCAATATGATCCCTCTACCCACCCAACTCATAGACCCAATGTGACCCCCCAACTCATAGACTCAATGTGACCCCCAACTCATATTCCCAATGTGATCCCTCTACCCACCAACTCATAAACCCAATATGATCCCTCTACCCCCAACTCATAGACCCAATGTGATCTCTCTACCCCCAACTCATAAACCCAATATGATCTCTCTACCCCCCCAACTCATAGACCCAATGTGATCCCTCTACCCCCAACTCATAAACCCAATGTGATCCCTCTACCCCCAACTCATAGACCCAAAGTGACCCCCAACTCATAGACCCAATGTTACCCCTCAACTCATAGACCCAATGTGACCCCCCCCAACTCGTAGACCCAATGTGATCCCTCTACCCCCAACTCATAAACCCAATGTGATCCCTCTACCCCTCACCAACTCATAGACCCAATGTGATCCATCTACCCCCCAACTCATAGTCCCAATGTGATCCCTTTACCCCCAACTCATAGACCCAAAGTGACCCCCCAACTCATAGACCCAATGTGAACCCCCAACTCATAGACCCAATGTTACCCCCCAACTCATAGACCCAGTGTTACCCCCCAACTCATAGACCCAGTGTTACCCCCCAACTCATAGACCCAATGTGACCCCCCAACTCATAGACCCAATATGATCCCTCTACCTCCCCAACTCATAAACCCAATGTGATCCCTCTACCCCCACCAACTCATAGACCCACTGTGATCCCTCTACCCCCAACTCATAAACCCAATGTGATCCCTCTACCCCCAACTCATAGACCCAATGTGATCCCTCTACCCCCCAAATCATAAACCCAATGTGATCCCTCTACCCCTCACCAACTCATAGACCCAATGTGATCCATCTACCCCCCCCCCCCCCAACTCATAGTCCCAATGTGATCCCTCTACCCCCAACTCATGGACCCAAAGTGACCCCCCAACTCATAGACCCAAAGTGACCCCCAACTCATAGACCCAAAGTGACCCCCAACTCATAAACCAATGTGATCCCTCTACCCCCCCCCCAACTCATAAACCCAATGTGATCCCTCCACCCCCAACTCATAAACCCAATGTGATCCCTCTACCCCCCAACTCAAAAACCCAATATGATCCCTCTACCCCCAACTCATAAACCCAAATATGATCCCTCCACCCCCAACACATAGACCCAAAGTTACCCCCCAACTCATAGACCCAATGTGACCCCCAAACTCATAGACCCAATGTGACCCCCCAACTCATAGACCCAATGTGACTCCCCAACTCATAGACCCAATATGATCCCTCTACCCCCAACTCATAAACCCAATATGATCCCTCCACCCCCAACGCATAGACCCAAAGTGACCCCCCAACTCATAGACCCAATGTGATCCCTCTACCCACCAATTCATAAACCCAATATGATCCCTCTACCCCCAACCCATAGACCCAATGTGATCCCTCTACCCCCAACTCATAAACCCAATGTGATCCCTCTACCCACCAACTCATAAACCCAATATGATCCCTCTACCCCCAACTCATAGACCCGATGTGATCCCTCTACCCCCCAACTCATAAACCCAATGTGATCCCTCTACCCCTCACCAACTCATAGACCCAATGTGATCCATCTACCCCCCCAACTCATAGTCCCAATGTGATCCCTTTACCCCCAACTCATAGACCCAAAGTGACCCCCCAACTCATAGACCCAATGTGAACCCCCAACTCATAGACCCAATGTTACCCCCCAACTCATAGACCCAGTGTTACCCCCCAACTCATAGACCCAGTGTTACCCCCCAACTCATAGACCCAATGTGACCCCCCAACTCATAGACCCAATATGATCCCTCTACCCCCCCAACTCATAAACCCAATATGATCCCTCTACCCCCCCAACTCATAAACCCAATATGATCCCTCTACCCACCCAACTCATAGACCCAATGTGACCCCCCAACTCATAGACTCAATGTGACCCCCAACTCATATTCCCAATGTGATCCCTCTACCCACCAACTCATAAACCCAATATGATCCCTCTACCCCCAACTCATAGACCCAATGTGATCTCTCTACCCCCAACTCATAAACCCAATATGATCCCTCTACCCCCCCAACTCATAGACCCAATGTGATCCCTCTACCCCCAACTCATAAACCCAATGTGATCCCTCTACCCCCAAATCATAAACCCAATGTGATCCCTCTACCCCTCACCAACTCATAGACCCAATGTGATCCATCTACCCCCCCCCCCCCCCCCCAACTCATAGTCCCAATGTGATCCCTCTACCCCCAACTCATGGACCCAAAGTGACCCCCAACTCATAGACCCAAAGTGACCCCCAACTCATAAACCAATGTGATCCCTCTACCCCCCCCAACTCATAAACCCAATGTGATCCCTCCACCCCCAACTCATAAACCCAATGTGATCCCTCTACCCCCCAACTCAAAAACCCAATATGATCCCTCTACCACCAACTCATAAACCCAAATATGATCCCTCCACCCCCAACACATAGACCCAAAGTTACCCCCCAACTCATAGACCCAATGTGACCCCCAAACTCATAGACCCAATGTGACCCCCAACTCATAGACCCAATGTGACTCCCCAACTCATAGACCCAATATGATCCCTCTACCCCCAACTCATAAACCCAATATGATCCCTTCACCCCCAACGCATAGACCCAAAGTGACCCCCCAACTCATAGACCCAATGTGATCCCTCTACCCACCAATTCATAAACCCAATATGATCCCTCTACCCCCAACTCATAGACCCAATGTGATCCCTCTACCCCCAACTCATAGACCCAATGTGATCCCTCTACCCACCAACTCATAAACCCAATATGATCCCTCTACCCCCAACTCATAGTCCCAATGTGATCCCTCTACCCCCCAACTCATAAACCCAATGTGATCCCTCTACCCCTCACCAACTCATAGACCCAATGTGATCCATCTACCCCCCCAACTCATAGTCCCAATGTGATCCCTTTACCCCCAACTCATAGACCCAAAGTGACCCCCCAACTCATAGACCCAATGTGACCCCCCAACTCATAGACCCAATGTTACCCCCCAACTCATAGACCCAGTGTTACCCCCCAACTCATAGACCCAATATGATCCCTCTACCCCCCCAACTCATAGACCCAATGTGACCCTCCAACTCATAGACTCAATGTGACCCCCCAACTCATAGACCCAATATGATCCCTCTACCCCCCAACTCATGAACCCAATATGATCCCTCCACCCCGAACGCATAGACCAAATGTGATCCCTCTACCCCCAACTCATAAACCCAATGTGATCCCTCTACCCCCACCAACTCATAGACCCAATGTGATCCCTCTACCCACCAACTCATAAACCCAATATGATCCCTCTACCCCCAACTCATAGACCCAATGTGATCCCTCTACCCCCCAACTCATAAACCCAATGTGATCCCTCTACCCCTCACCAACACATAGACCCAATACGATCCCTCTACCCCCCCCAACTCATTGACCCAAAGTGACCCCCAACTCATAGACCCAATGTTACCCCTCAACTCATAGACCCAATGTGACCCCTCTACCCCCAACTCATAAACCCAATGTGATCCCTCTACCCCCACCAACTCATAGACCCAATGTGATCCCTCTACCCACCAACTCATAAACCCAATATGATCCCTCTACCCCCAACTCTTAGACCCAATGTCATCCCTCTACCCCCCAACTCATAGACCCAGTGTTACCCCCCAACTCATAGACCCAATATGATCCCTCTACCCCCCCCAACTCATAGACCCAATGTGACCCTCCAACTCATAGACTCAATGTGACCCCCCAACTCATAGACCCAATATGATCCCTCTACCCCCCAACTCATGAACCCAATATGATCCCTCCACCCCCAACGCATAGACCCAATGTGATCCCTCTACCCCCAACTCATAAACCCAATGTGATCCCTCTACCCCCACCAACTCATAGACCCAATGTGATCCCTCTACCCACCAACTCATAAACCCAATATGATCCCTCTACCCCCAACTCATAGACCCAATGTGATCCCTCTACCCCCCAACTCATAAACCCAATGTGATCCCTCTACCCCTCACCAACACATAGACCCAATACGATCCCTCTACCCCCCCCAACTCATTGACCCAAAGTGACCCCCAACTCATAGACCCAATGTTACCCCTCAACTCATAGACCCAATGTGACCCCCCAACTCATAGACCCAATATGATCCCTCTACCCCAACTCATATTCCCAATGTGATCCCTCTTCCCACCAACTCATAAACCCAATATGATCCCTCTACCCCCAACTCATAGACCCAATGTGATCTGTCTACCCCAACTCATAAACCCAATGTGATCCCTCTACCCCTCACAAACTTATAAACCCAATATGATCCCTCTACCCCCCCAACTCATAAACCCAATGTGATCCCTCTACCCCCAACTCATAAACCCAATGTGATCCCTCTACCCCCAACTCATAGACCCAATGTGATCCATCTACCCACCAACTCATAAACCCAATATGATCCCTCTACCCCCAACTCATAGACCCAATGTGATCCCTCTACCCTCCAACTCATAAACCCAATGTGATCCCTCTACCCCTCACCAACTCATAGACCCAATGTGATCCATCTACCCCCCCAACTCATAGTCCCAATGTGATCCCTCTACCCCCAACTCATAGACCCAAAGTGACCCCCCAACTCATAGACCCAAAGTGACCCCCAACTCATAGACCCAAAGTGACCCCCAACTCATAAACCCAATGTGATCCCTCTACCCCCCCCAACTCATAAACCCAATGTGATCCCTCCACCCCCAACTCATAGACCCAATGTGATCCCTCTACCCCCCAACTCATAAACCCAATGTGATCCCTCTACCCCTCACCAACTCATTGACCCAAAGTGATCCCTCTACCCCCCCAACTCATAGTCCCAATGTGATCCCTCTACCCCCAACTCATAGACCCAATGTGATCCCTCTACCCCCAACTCATTGCCCCAATGTGATCCCTCTACCCACCAACTCATAACCCCAATATGATCCCTCTACCCCCAACTCATAGACCCAAAGTGACCTCCAACTCATAGACCCAATATTACCCCTTAACTCATTGACCCAATCTGACCCCCCAACACATAAACCCAATATGATCCCTCTACCCACCAACTCATAGACCCATTGTGATCCCTCTACCCACAAATCATAAACCCAATGTGATCCCTCTACCCCAACTCATAGACCCAATGTGATCCATCTACCCACCAACTCATTAACCCAATATGATCCCTCTACCCCCAACTCATAGACCCAATGTGATCCCTCTACCCCCCAACTCATAAACCCAATGTGATCCCTCTACCCCCACCAACTCATAGACCCAATGTGATCCCTCTACCCACCAACTCATAAACCCAATATGATCCATCTACCCACCAACTCATAGACCCAATGTGATCCCTCTACCTTCCAACTCATGAACCCAATGTGATCCCTCTACCCCTCACCAACTTATAGACCCAATGTGATCCCTCTACCCCCCCAACTCATAAACCCAATGTGATCCCTCTACCCCCAACTCATAGACCCAAAGTGACCCCCCAACTCATAGACCCAAAGTGACCCCCAACTCATAAACCCAATGTGACCCCCCCAACTCATAGACCCAATGTGACCCCCCCCAACTCATAAACCCAATATGATCCCACAAACCCCCCCCCCCCCAACTCATAGACCCAAAGTGTTCTCTCTAACCTCCAACTCATAAACTCAACGTCACCCCTCTACCCCCCCCCCCCCCCCCCAAACTCATAATCCCAATGTGATTCCTCCCTTACCAAACCTGCCTACCTTCCTGCCTGGTTTCTTGGTTGCCTGCCTGCCTGCCTGCCTGATGTACCCAGGTTTTCTGTCTGCCTTCACCATATATGTTACAGTCCATTCCATTAATTAAATGCGGAGCTAGCGACAGTGGAAGGCATGTGCATGACTGTGACTAGCCAGGGGGAAAAGTCAGATGGATGTCTTCTGATTGCCAAGTGTTTATGTGACTGGATTCGGTCTTATGTAGCAACATTTTAAATTGTGTTTTTTTTCACATTGGATATAAGTAGAGACTCAAGAGCTACAGAATGGTATATCATACACCGCACTTTTGAGGAACAATGGGTAAGTCATTCTGCTTTGAATGTTAATTCATTTGTAATCTCACTTTTGGGAAAAGGGCCTTTGAGTTTTAGACTAAAAGTGGTAGTAGCCTAACTTCGCTCCAAGATGGCATTGCAGTTCAGACGTCTTTTGTCCTCGTCTTGTCGAGTCCCGTATATATATATATTTACAACTTTCTTCACATACCTTTTTATATATATTTTTTATTTTCCATAAACTTCAAACTTCAAAACACATACTAGCCTGTTGCAATCTACTGCAAAGATAGCCTGCAGAGTTCTGTCCTACTATCCAGGTCTGTACCCAAACAATTTAAACTTCTACTTTTAAAAATCCACCAAAACAAGTCTCTCACCGTTGCTGCCTGCCTGGACACCATATGTGAACTGATTGCCCCCCATCTATCTTCAGAGCTCGTGCTGCTAGGCGACTTAAACTGGAACATGCTTAACACCCCAGCCATCCTACAATCTAAACTTGATGCCCTCAATCTCACACAAATTATCAATGAACCTACCAGGTACCTCCCCAAAGCCTTAAACACTGGCACCCTCATAGATATCATCCTAACCAACTTGCCCTCTAAATACACCTCTGCTGTCTTCAACCAAGATCTCAGCGATCACTGCCTCATTGCCTGCATCCGTAATGGGTCAGCGGTCAAACGACCTCCACTCATCACTGTCAAACGCTCCCTGTAACACTTCAGCGAGCAGGCCTTTCTAATCGCCCTGGCCGGGGTATCCTGGAAGGATATTCATCTCATCCCGTCAGTAGAGGATGCCTGGTTATCTTTTTTAATGCCTTCCTAACCATCTTAAATAAGCATGCCCCATTCAAGAAATTTAGAACCAGGAACAGATATAGCCATTGGTTCTCCCCAGACCTGACTGCCCTTAACCAACACAAAAACATCCTATGGCGTTCTGCATTAGCATCGAACAGCCTCCTGATATGCAGCTGTTCAGGGAAGCTAGAAACCATTATACACAGGCAGTTAGAAAATCCAAGGCTAGCTTTTTACACATATTTATTGTAACATTTTATTTCCCAAAATACGCTTTTTGGTAGAAATGCCTTCTCAATCATGTGAACTTTAATGTGCCTTGATAACAAACTTGTATACCATCTGTAAATATGAATAAAGTTGATCAATTAAGAGCCTAGTTGGTTTAGCCAAAGAAAAGCCAGGAACCTTCCCGCTGGCCATGATTGGCTGAGATAATGAGTGGGCTGGACATAGAGAGAGATGAGTTTCAGATTGGAGCATCTTGTGTCACCAAAATGAGCTGCTCGTTATGCGTAGATAATCCTTTCTAACATATTTTTTTCTAAAGATATAATGTTAGCCATCGAGAACTGCAAATATGTTGCTACTGCTCTCAATAACATTGCTACTGCTCTCAATAACATTGCTGCCCTGAATTTATCAGGCGCTATCGACAAAGGTCAGTGGGAAAAAGTTGTGATAGTCTACTTCCTGGAGGACGATCGACTTCATGCTGACTCTCTCTGAAAATTAATCATTGAAGAAGATATTGTAGAGTCTTCTGATGACTGTGACTGTGCAGAAATGGCGATGAACAGTGTTGTTGTCACGGAAGAAGTTGACCGAGTTTTGAAATCAGTGGAACGCAACAGGCCAAACAAGCTGTCCAAACTAAACGGAAGTGACACAGGACGTCTTATTTAATGAAAGTGGTTGTATACGGGCAAGAATATAGCCACAGTTTCAGATATTATACGTTTCTAATTTTGTCAGAAAGTTGTTTTCATTGCAAGTTATGGCAAGAGGTTAGCTGGCCAGCTGGAGTTCGATGGCTGGCTTGCTAGCTAATGTTAACATTCAACCTAATTTATTTGGTTAACTTTAGCTATGACAATCGGTTGTGTATTGCTAGTAGCGTTACTCTATGGATTGGGATTATAGTTAATTTTTTAGCTAGCTAAATTTAACGTGACATGTCTAAACAAAAGACCCCAAGGTAAAGCTTACTGTTAGCTAACTAACATTAGCTGAGGTTAGATGGCTTACTTGCTAGCTAACATTAATTTACATGTATGAAATGTGTGCAACATTAGTGATGTTTTCTCAGAATGCCATTTCACATTGCTAGTTATAGCCTATTGCTAAAATATTTGTATCTAGAATGTGTCTATCTGCATCAGTAGAACAGGCCTGACTCTGCTCCACAAGTCATACAAGGAGAATGGTCTAATGCTTCCAATCGAAAAGAGAGTTTGCCCAAGCAGGCAAAGGCAGCAGCGCAGTCATCAACTACATGCACCATTTCTTCATCAATTACAGAGTTGAGGAAACATGTGTGGACCTGAATTGTGCAGTGGCCAAAACAAGAACAAGTTTGTGCTCTGGAATTGTGCCTGGCGTACCATACACAAGCTCCACCACAGTCTGGACCTTCACTTCCTGATCACAGGCCACATCAAGTTTGCCCCCGACTGGTACTTCAGCCTCATCAAGCAGCGCTTCAGAAAGACCAGAGAGAAGACTTTGTATGAGATTGCTGTCCTTCGCTACACCAACAACATCCCACAGCTGGTTGAACTGGAGGATGGTATGGTGCTGGTAGAAAGCTATGGCTGGCAACAACACATGAGGTTGCTGCCACAAATCAAGCAGTACCAGCACTTCAGGTAAAAATAATTGTCATTGCATTGCATGAGGTTATTCTTCATATCTAAACTTCGTAGGTGATTTGATGTTGTGCAGGATTGTAATATCTTCTGATTTTTAGTTGTTGTTATTTCCTGTTTTACGGCTTCGATGCTCTGGAGCCTGGTGTTGTTGTCACCAAGGAGTGTTCTGACTCAGTTGGGACCAGATTTCAGCTGCTGCGCAACGCTTACATCCTTCCTCCCATTAATAGTACAAGCACCACCTGCCTGTACAAGAACCACCTGGGCTGGACCCATCTAGACAAACTTATCTTTTTGATAAGATCAGGGAGTTGTCACACCTGCACCCACTCTCCCTCCCTGGTGCTCAAGGGAACCAGGCTGCCCAGCCCTTTCTTTCTAAAATTATCTGCCGTAATTGTTGCCACCCCTATTACTAGCCTGTTCAACCTCTCTTTCGTGTCATCTGAGACTCCCAAAGATTGGAAAGCAGCTGCGGTCATCCCCCTCTTCAAAGGGGGGGGGACACTCTTGACCCAAACTGATACAGATCTATATCTATCCTGCCTTTCTAAGGTCTTCGAAAGCCAAGTCAACAAACAGATTACCGACCATTTCGAATCTCACCATACCTTCTCTGCTATGCATTCTGGTTTCAGAGCTGGTCATGGGTGCACCTCAGCCATGCTCAAGGTCCTAAACGATATCTTAACCGCCATCGATAAGAAACTTTACTGTGCAGCCGTATTCATTGATCTGGCCAAGGCTTTCGACTCTGTCAATCACCACATCCTCATCGGCAGACTCGACAGCCTTGGTTTCTCAAATGATTGCCTCGCCTGGTTCACCAACTACTTCTCTGATAGAGTTCAGTGTGTCAAATCGGAGGGTCTGCTGTCTGGACCTCTGGCAGTCTCTATAGGGGTGCCACAGGGTTCAATTCTTGGACCGACTCTCTTCTCTGTATACATCAATGATGTCGCTCTTGCTGCTGGTGAGTCTCTGATCCACCACTACGCAGACGACACCATTCTGTATACTTCTGGCCCTTCTTTGGACACTGTGTTAACAACCCTCCAGGCAAGCTTCAATGCCATACAACTCTCCTTCCATGGCCTCCAATTGCTCTTAAATACAAGTAAAACTAAATGCATGCTCTTAAACCGATCGCTGCCTGCACCTGCCCGCCTGTCCAACATCACTACTCTGGACCGCTCTGACTTCGAATACGTGGACAACTACAAATACCTAGATGTCTGGTTAGACTGTAAAATCTCCTACCAGACCCACATCAAACATCTCCAATCAAAAGTTAAATCTAGAATTGTCTTCCTATTTCGCAACAAGCATCCTTCACTCATGCTGCCAAACATACCCTTGTAAAACTGACCATCCTACCAATCCTCGACTTCGGCGATGTCATTTACAAAATAGCCTCCAATACCCTACTCAACAAATTGGATGCAGTCTATCACAGTGCAATCCGTTTTGTCACCAAAGCCCCATATACCACCCACCATTGCGACCTGTACACACTCGTTGGCTGGCCCTCGTTTCATACTCGTCGCCAAACCCACTGGCTCCATGTCATCTACAAGACCCTGCTAGGTAAAGTCCCCCCTTATCTCAGCTCGCTGGTCACCATAGCATCACCCACCTGTAGCACGCACTCCAGCAGGTATATCTCTCTGGTCACCCCCAAAACCAATTCTTTCTTTGGCCGCCTCTCCTTCCAGTTCTCTGCTGCCAATGACTGGAACGAACTACAAAAATCTCTGAAACTGGAAACACTTTTCTCCCTCACTAGCTTTAAGCACCAGCTGTCAGAGCAGCTCACAGATTACTGCACCTGTACATAGCCCACCTATAATTTAGCCCAAACAACTACCTCTTTCCCTACTGTATTTATTTTATTTACATACATACATTTTCATCAAACAAACGTCTTTCCTGTGAAGTCATGACTTGTGACATACGTCTAGTTTCCTGAATCAGGTCACATTTAATGATTTGATTCCAGACTTTTAGGTCGATTGAACTGATTCCTATATGTTTTAGTGATATATATCCTCCTAGAGGATGTTGGACTTTGGGGAATAGCCCAAGCCACAAGAAAGCATATCAAGCATCAATACATTATACGTCAAATATGTACCTCTGTTTTTTTGCTCCTAATAGAGATTTTCCTTCTTGTGTCAGACCCAGGATGTGCTTGCATACTTCCTGGTTGATTCAGTCATACCCACCATGTTTGCTATGCATGGACATCTTGGCTGTAGTTTGTCCCTAGGCCAGATACAGTAATCAACCCAAAGCAAGTGCAGACAGACAGCCAGACAGACAGATGGGTCCTGACTTTTGTCCTCTCTGGCCGTGGGTTTCAGGACCTTGCTGGGTGTATTCGAGGAAGGCTGTTCAGAGGCTGCTGTTGTCATGAGCACATTATTAATATTCCATGGACCAAATGAAATGTCAAATGGTATTTTCAGTGGAGTGTGTCGCATGTGTCTTATGGTTTTGAATGAGACTAGCATGGTCTCTCTGCTCTCTCCCTGGGTATACCTGCTACGGGATAGCATGGTCTCTCTGCTCTCTCCTTGGGTATACCTGCTACGAGATAGCATGGTCTCTCTGCTCTCTCCCTGGGGATACCTGCTACGAGATAGCATGGTCTCTCTGCTCTCTCCCTGGGGATATCTGCTACGAGATAGCATGGTCTCTGCTCTCTCCCTGGGGATACCTGCTACTAGATAGCATGGTCTCTCTGCTCTATCCCTGGGGATACCTGCTACTAGATAGCATGGTCTCTCTGCTCTCTCCCTGGGGATACCTGCTACTAGATAGTATGGTCTCTCTGCTCTCTCCCTGGGGATACCTGCTACTAGATAGCATGGACTCTCTGCTATCGCCCTGGGGATACCTGCTACTAGATAGCATGGACTCTCTGCTATCGCCCTGGGGATACCTGCTACTAGATAGTATGGTCTCTCTGCTCTCTCCCTAGGATACCTGCTACTAGATAGCATTGTCTCTCTGCTCTCTCCCTGGGGATACCTGCTGCTAGATAGTGTGGTCTCTCTGCTCTCTCCCTGGGATACCTGCTACTAGATAGCATGGTCTCTCTGCTCTCTCCCTGGGCATACCTGCTACTAGATAGCATGGTCTCTCTTCTCTCTCCCTGGTGATACCTGCTACTAGATAGTATGGTTTCTCTGCTCTCTCCCTGTGGATACCTGATACTAGATAGTATGGTCTCTCTGCTCTCTCCCTGGGGATACCTGCTACTAGATAGCATGGTCTATTTGCTCTCTCCCTGGGGATACCTGCTATGAGATAGCATGGTCTCTCTGCTCTCTCCCTGGGGATACCTGCTACTAGATAGCATGGTCTCTCTGCTCTCTCCCTGGGGATACCTGCTGCTAGATAGTATGGTCTCTCTGCTCTCTCCCTGGGGATACCTGCTACTAGATAGCATGGTCTCTCTGCTCTCTCCCTGGGGATACCTGCTACTAGATAGTATGGTCTCTCTGCTCTCTCCCTGGGGATACCTGCTACTAGATAGCATGGTCTCTCTGCTCTCTCCCTGGGGATACCTGCTACTAGATAGTATGGTCTCTCTTCTCTCTCCCTGGGGATACCTGCTACTAGATAGCATGGTCTCTCTGCTCTCTCCCTGGGGATACCTGCTACTAGATAGCATGGTCTCTCTGCTCTCTCCCTGGGGATACCTGCTACTAGATAGTATGGTCTCTCTGCTCTCTCCCTGGGGATACCTGCTACTCGATAGCATGGTCTCTCTGCTCTCTCCCTGGGGATACCTGCTACTAGATAGTATGGTCTCTCTTCTCTCTCCCTGGGGATACCTGCTACTAGATAGCATGGTCTCTCTGCTCTCTCCCTGGGGATACCTGCTACTAGATAGCATGTTCTCTCTGCTCTCTCCCTGGGGATACCTGCTACTAGATAGCATGGTCTCTCTGCTCTCTCCCTGGCGATACATGCTACTAGATAGTATGGCTGGAGCAAAGGCTTATGTTGTCACCGTGCAGTGGCTGGAGCTCAGGTTGCTGTTTTCACTGTGGCTTTTGTTAGGCTGCTGTTGTCGCTATGCAGTGGCTGAAGCTAAGACTTCTGTTACTGTACAGTGGCTGTAGCTAAGGATGCTCTTGTCACTGTGGTGCCTAGAGCTAATGATTATTTTGTCACTGTGCAGTGTTGGAGCTAATGCTTCTGTTGTCACTGTGCAGTTTTGGAGCTCAGGTTGCTGTTGTCACTGTGCAGTGTTGGAGCTAATGCTTCTGTTGTCACTTTGCAGTGTTGGAGCTAATGCTTCTGTTGTCGCTGTGCAGTGGCTGGAGCTAATTCTTCTGTTGTCACTGTACAGTGGCTGGAGCTAATTCTTCTGTTGACACTGTACAGTGGCTGGAGCTAAGGCTGCTCTTGTCACTGTGGTGCCTGGAGCTAATGCTTCTGTTGTCACTATGCAGTGGCTGGAGCTCAGGTTGTTGTTGTCACTGTGGCTAGTGTTAGGCTGCTGTTGTCACTGTGTTGAGGCTAGTGTTAGGCTGCTGTTGTCACTGTGTTGAGGCTAGTGTTAGGCTGCTGTTATCACTGTGTTGAGGCTAGTCTTAGGCTGCTGTTGTCACTGTGTTGAGGCTAGTGTTAGGCTGCAGTTGTTGCTATACATTGGCTGGAGCTCAGGTTGCTATTGTTACTGTGGATAGTGTTAGGCTGCTGTTGTCACTGTTTAGTGATTAGTCTCAGTCTGCTGTTGTGACTGTGCATTGTCTAGTGTTAGGTTGCTGTTGTCACTGTTCAGTGGCTAGTGTTAGGCTGCTGTTGTCACTGTGTTGAGGCTAGTGTTAGGCTGCTGTTGTCACTGTGTTGAGGCTAGTGTTAGGCTGCTGTTGTCACTGTGTTGAGGCTAGTGTTAGGCTGTTGTTGTCACTGTTCAGTGGCTAGTGTTAGGCTGCTGTTATCACTGTGTTGAGGCTAGTGTTAGGCTGCTGTTGTCACTGTGTTGATGCTAGTGTTAGGCTGCTGTTGTCACTGTGTTGAGGCTAGTGTTAGGCTGCTGTTGTCACTGTGTTGAGGCTAGTGTTAGACTCTTGTTGTAAATAGGTAGTGCCTGGTGTTAGGATGCTGTTGTCACTGTGCAGTGTCTAGTGTAAGGCTGCTGTTGTCACTGTGTTGAGGCTAGTGTTAGGCTGCTGTTGTCACTGTGTTGAGGCTAGTGTTAGGCTGCTGTTGTCACTGTGTTGAGGCTAGTGTTAGGCTGCTGTTGTCACTGTGTTGAGGCTAGTGTTAGGCTGCTGTTGTCACTGTGTTGAGGCTAGTGTTAGGCTGCTGTTGTCACTGTGTTGAGGCTAGTGATAGTCTGCTGTTTTCACTGTGTTGTGGCTAGTGTTAGGCTGCTGTTGTCACTGTGTTGAGCTTAGTGTTAGGTTGCTGTTGTAACTGTGCACTGGCTAGTGTTAGGCTGCAGTTGTTGCTGTGCATTGGCTGGAGCTCAGGTTGCTATTGTCACTGTGTTTAGTGTTAGGCTGCTGTTGTCACTGTGTTGAGGCTAGTGTTAGGCTGCAGTTGTCACTGTGTTGAGGCTAGTGTTAGGCTGCTGTTGTCACTGTGTTGAGCTTAGTGTTAGGCTGCTGTTGTCACTGTGTTGAGGCTAGTGTTAGGCTGCTGTTGTCACTGTGTTGAGGCTAGTGTTAGGCTGTTGTTGTCACTGTGTTGAGGCTAGTGTTAGGCTGCTGTTGTCACTGTGTTGAGGCTAGTGTTAGGCTGCTGTTGTCACTGTGTTGAGGCTAGTGTTAGGCTGTTGTTGTCACTGTTCAGTGGCTAGTGTTAGGCTGCTGTTATCACTGTGTTGAGGCTAGTGTTAGGCTGCTTTTGTCACTGTGTTTTTAGGCTAGTGTTAGGCTGCTGTTGTCACTGTGTTGAGGCTAGTGTTAGGCTGCTGTTGTCACTGTGTTGAGGCTAGTGTTAGACTCTTGTTGTAAATAGGTAGTGCCTGGTGTTAGGATGCTGTTGTCACTGTGCTGTGTAGTGTTAGGCTGCTGTTGTCACTGTGTTAAGGCTAGTGTTAGGCTGCTGTTGTCACTGTGTTGAGGCTAGTGTTAGGCTGCTGTTGTCACGGTGTTGAGGCTAGTGTTAGGCTGCTGTTGTAACTGTGCACTGGCTAGTGTTAGGCTGCAGTTGTTGCTGTGCATTGGCTGGAGCTCAGGTTGCTATTGTCACTGTGTTTAGTGTTAGGCTGCTGTTGTCACTGTGTTGAGGCTAGTGTTAGGCTGCAGTTGTCACTGTGTTGAGGCTAGTGTTAGGCTGCTGTTGTCACTGTGTTGAGCTTAGTGTTAGGCTGCTGTTGTCTCTGTGTTGAGGCTAGTGTTAGGCTGCTGTTGTCACTGTGTTGAGGCTAGTGTTAGGCTGCTGTTGTCACTGTGTTGAGGCTAGTGTTATGCTTCAGTTGTTGCTATACATTGACTGGAGCTCAGGTTGCTATTGTCACTGTGGTTAGTGTTAGGCTGCTGTTGTCACTGTTTAGTGATTAGTCTCAGGCTGCTGTTGTGACTGTGCATTGTCTAGTGTTAGCCTGTTGTTGTCACTGTTCAGTGGCTAGTGTTAGGCTGCTGTTGTGACTGTGTAGAGGCAAGTGTTTGACTCTTGTTGTAAATAGGTAGTGCCTGGTGTTAGGATGCTGTTGTCACTGTGCAGTGTCTAGTGTTAGGCTGCTGTTATCGCTGTGCAGTGTCTAGTGTTAGGCTGCTGTTGTCACTGTGTTGAGGCTAGTGTTAGGCTGCTGTTGTCACTGTGTTGAGGCTAGTGTTAGGCTGCAGTTGTCACTGTGTTGAGGCTAGTGTTAGGCTGCTGTTGTCACTGTGTTGAGGCTAGTGTTAGGCTGCTGTTGTCACTGTGTTGAGGTTAGTGTTAGGCTGCTGTTGTTGCTGTGCATTGGCTGGAGCTCAGGTTGCTATTGTCACTTTGGTTAGTGTTAGGCTGCTGTTGTTGCTGGGGTTAGTGTTAGGCTGCTGTTGTTGCTGTGCATTGGCTGGAGCTCAGGTTGCTATTGTCACTGTGGTTAGTGTTAGGCTGCTGTTGTCACTGTTTAGTGATTAGTCTCAGGCTGCTGTTGTGACTGTGCATTGTCTAGTGTTAGCCTGTTGTTGTCACTGTTCAGTGGCTAGTGTTAGGCTGCTGTTGTCACTGTGTTGAGGCTAGTGTTAGGCTGCTGTTGTCACTGTGTTGAGGCTAGTGTTAGGCTGCTGTTGTCACTGTGTTGAGGCTAGTGTTAGGCTGCTGTTGTCACTGTGTTGAGGCTAGTGTTAAGATGCTGTTGTCACTGTGTTGTGGCTAGTGTTGCTATATATTGGCTGGAGCTCAGGTTGGCTGGAGCTCAGGTTGCTATTGTCACTGTGGTTAGTGTTAGGATGCTGTTGTCACTGTTTAGTGATTAGTCTCAGGCTGCTGTTGTGACTGTGCATTGTCTAGTGTTAGGCTGCTGTTGTCACTGTGCTTTGTTTAGTGTTAGGCTGCTGTTGTCACAGTTCAGTGACTAGTGTTAGGCTGCTGTTGTCACTGTTCAGTGGCTAGTGTTAGGCTGCTGTTGTCACTGTGCACTGGCTAGTGTTAGGCTGCTGTTGTCACTGTGCACTGGCTAGTGTTAGGCTGCTGTTGTCACTGTTCAGAGGCTAGTGTTAGGCTACTGTTGTAACTGTGCACTGGCTAGTGTTAGGCTGCTGTTATCACTGTGTTGAGGCTTGTGTCTAAAGTCTATTGTTAGGCTGACCTTTGCTTCTTTTGTTGATCTCAATATATTTGTTATTAGTTGTCCTCAGGGAACTCCACCCCACCATTCAGCTGAAAAGGTGGCGCAGGGAATTCAAAAATATTATTTAGAAATATTCAACTTTCACACATTAACAAGTCCAATACCTCAAATGAAAGATAAACATCTTGTTCATCTACCCATCATGTCCGATTTTTTTTTTTTTACAGTGAAAACACAACTTATATTTATGTTAGACCACCACCAAATCAAAGGGAAAACGCAGCCATTTTTTCCAGACAAAGATAGAGTCACCAAAGCAGGATTAGAGATAAAATGAATAACTAACCTTTTGAAAATCTTCATCAGATGACACTCATATGACATGTTACACAATACATTTATGTTTTGTTCGATAATATGCATTTTATATCCATAAATCTCGGGTTACATTGACGCCATGTTTAGAACTGCCTCTAAAATATCCTGAGGAATTACAGAAAGCTACGCCAGATAACTGAAATACTCATCATAAACTTTGACTAAAGATACATGTTCTACATATAACGAAAGATACATTGGTTCTTAATGCAACCGCTGTGTCAGATTTTTAAAAAATGTTACGGAAAAAGCCTAACATTGCAATAATCTGAGACGGCGCTCAGACGTAAAAGTATTTCTCCGCCATGTTGGAGTCAACAGAAATACGAAATTACATCATAAATATTCCCTTACCTTTGATGATCTTTCATCAGAATGTAGTGCAAGGAGTCCTAGTTCCACAATAAATCGTTGTTTTGTTCCATAATGTCCAATACTAGTGTCCAGGTAGCTGCATTTGCTATCACTTTCAGCTCACATGCCCAAAAACTGACTGCTGGTCCAGGATAACTCGCATGAAAACTTCCAAAAGATATATTTCAGGTTGAATAAACTGGTCAAACTAAGTAGAGAATCAATCTTGAGGGTGTTATTATCATATATATCCAATAATGTTCCAACCGGATCATACATTTTCAGCTGGAGCCAAATGGAACGGCGGTAGCACCCACACAGAAATGCGCCACAGGAAAATGGCATTCTGTCGGGACACTGACTATTTCCCCTCCCATTCGGTCAAAGTTCACAGCAAATGGGGGCGGCAGGGTAGCCTAGAGCGTTGGACTAGTAACCAGAAGGTTGCAAGTTCAAACCCCCGAGCTGACAAGGTACAAATCTGTCGTTCTGCCCGTGAACAGGCAGTTAACCCACTGTTCCTAGGCCGTCATTGAAAATAAGAATTTGTTCTTAACTGACTTGCCTGGTTAAATAAAGGTAAAAAAAAATATTTAAAAAAATGCTCCATTCCACTTTCTACTGAATGAGGACATCTAGTGGAAGGCGTAGGAAGTGCTACCAGATCCATATCTTGTTGGGAAAGGAGGGGGCGATGACGCCACATTCAGAATATCAGTTCTTGTTTTGAAGATTGCCTGCCCTATGAGTTCTCACAGTTTTAGAAACTTCAGAGTGTTTTCTATATTAGCAATCTAGGACAGAGTAGGATGCAGTTCACTATGGGCACGCAATTCATCCAAAGTGAAAATACTGCCCCCTATCCTCAACAAGATAAGACTATTTTGTTCACTTTGTCCATTATGCAATTCCTCTTGTACTATGGTTTGTTCAGTGGCTAGTCTAGTGTAATGCTGATGTTTGTTCCTTTCTATTGTTTGAGCAAATCCACTGTTTTGTAGTTGTCCCTTATTTCATAATGCGGTAGCTAGTATTACTCATGGTATTATTTTGTTCATTGTCTCTCTATGCATTGCCCCTGGTTAGTAGTAGAAGGCTACCTGGTTAGTAGGGGTATCCCTGTAGAATAATGAAGGCAATGTACTTTGTTATTGATGAGTAGTGGTGTTCTCATGTTTGTACTATGCTGTGACTACATGTAACATAGTCCCTAACAATTACAGGTCCACAGGGGATATATTCATATAGGTTGATAGTTGCTGGCCTTACATGTATGTATCGTGTCCATTATATCCACTACAACTAGTTTCCTAGTAACTGTCATGCATAGCATTTGCAAGATGGCTGTGCCAATTTGACTTTGAAAACTGAGCATTATAAACAATCATTTTGCAAGGTGACTGAAAAGTCCGTTACCAGTCAAGATGACTAGTATTACCAATCTAGTTACTTGAAATACACAGTTTGTCCTAAATCAGAGTATAATGTGTGGTAGAGAAAGCTGAATAGATGTCTGTCCAAATACTATAGAACCACTATACTGTAGAACACTATGGGATAATCACTATACTTTAGACCACTATGGGAGCACCACAATACTGTAGAGCACAATGGAGCACCACTACACAACTATACTGTAGACCACTATGGGAGCACCACTATACTGTAGACAACTATGGGAGCACCACTATACTGTAGAGCACTATTGTGTCACCACTATACTGAAGAGCACTATTGTGTCACCACTATACTGTAGAGCACTATGGGAGCATCACTCTACTGTAGACCACTATGGGAGCACCACTATACTGTATATCACTTATAGGAGCACCACTATACTGTAGAGCACTATGGGAGCACCACTACGCCACTATACTGTAGAGCACTATGGGGGCACCACTATACTGTAGACCACTATGGGAGCAGCACTACACCACTTTACTATATATAACTATCGGAGCACCACTATACTGTAGATCACTATGGGAGCACCACTACACTGTAGAGCACTATGGGAACACCACTTTACTGTAAACCACTATGGGAGCACCACTATACTGTAGAGCACTATGGGAGCACCACTATACTGTAGACCACTATCGGAGCACCACTACACCACTATACTATATATCACCATGGGAGGATCACTACACCACTATACTGTAGACCACTATGGGAACACCACTATAATGTAGAGCACTATGGGAGCACCACTATACTATACATCACTATGGGAGCAGCACTATACTTTAGACCTCTATCGGAGCACCAGTATACCACTATACTGCGGCTGTCCATGTCTATAACCTTCAAATCAAATCAAATCAAATGTTATTGGTCACATACACATGGATAGCAAATGTTATTGCGAGTGTAGCGAAATGCCCCAGCATATTCCTACTAATATCACCGTGCCAAAACTGAATTTTATTTCTAACTTCACTTTTGCATTTGTAAAAGGTTGAAGCGAGGATCATTTGGTGAGTTAAGGATCAAAGGACATGGTTTAGTAGGATGTCAGTTTTGCTCTGAAGGGAGGGGAAGGGGAGCGCGAGGAAGGTGGTGGGGGGTTATTGCATATGATGTATGGATAGTTCTATCTGTAATGATATGCCAGTGAATAAATGGTCTCAAGCATAGTCAGCTTCAGTCAATATAATCTCCCAGTAAAGGTGTTCATTAATCTTACCGGGCTGTGGCTAATCATGTCCATCTACTTGAGCCCACGTCTCACCTGCTTACAGTATGTTATTTTAATTAATGTTTCACACTGATGTCCACAGCCAGCAGGTAGGCAGGCAGGCAAGCAGGTGGGCAAGCAGGCAGGCAGTTAGGCTGCTAGGTAGGCAGTTAGGCTGCTAGGCTAGCAGTTAGGATGCTAGGCAGACAGATAGGCTGCTAGGCAGGCAGGCAAACAGTTAGGCAAGCAGTTAGGCATGCATTTAGGCTGATAGGTAGGCTGGCAGGCAAGCAGTTAGGCTGCTAGGCAAGCAGTTAGGCTGCTAGGCAGACAGTTAGGCTACTAGGCAGGCAGTTAGGGTGCTAGGCAGGCAGTTATGCTAACAGGCATGCAGTTAGGCTGCTAGGCAGGCAGTTAGGCTACTAGGCAGGCAGTTAGGGTGCTAGGCAGGCAGTTATGCTAACAGGCATGCAGTTAGGCTGCTAGGCAGGCAGTTAGGCTGCTAGGCAGGCAGTTAGTCTGCTAGGTAGGCAGTTAGGCTGCTAGGCAGGCAGTCTGGCTGCTAGGCAGGAAGTTATGCTAATAGGCAAGCAGTTAGGCTGCTAGGTAGGCAGCTAGGCTGCTACGCAGGCAGTTATGCTTCTAGGCAGGCAGGCAAGCAGTTAGACAGGCAGGCAGGCAAGTAGTTAGGCAGGTAAGCAGTTAGGCTGCTAGGCAGGCAGGCAAGCAGTTATGCAGGCAGACAAGCAGTTAGGCTGCTAGGTAGGCAGTTAGGCTGCTAAGAAGGCAGTCTGGCAGGCAAGCAGTTAGGTTGCTAGGCAAGCAGTTATGCTGCTAGGTAGGCAGTTAGACTGCTAGGTAGGCAAGCAGTTAGGCTGCTAGGCAGGCAGTTAGGCTGCTATTTAGGCAGTTAGGCTGCTATGTAGGCAGTTAGGCTGCTAGGCTTGCAGTTAGGCTGCTAGGCAGGCAGGCAAGCAGTTAGCAGTCTGGCAGGCAAGCAGTTAGGCAGTCTGGCAGGCAAGCAGTTAGGCTGCTAGGGAGGCAGTTAGGCTGCTAGGCAAGCAGTTATTCTGCTAGGTAGGCAGTTAGACTGCTAGGTAGGCAGTTAGGCTGCTAGGCAAGCAGTTATGCTGCTAGGTAGGCAGTTAGGCTGCTAGGTATGCAGTTAGGCTGCTAGGCAGGCAGGCAAGCAGTTAGGCAAGCAGTTAGGCATGCAGTTAGGCTGATAGGTAGGCTGGCAGGCAAGCAGTTAGGCAACTAGGCAAGCAATTAGGCTGCAAGGCAGACAGTTAGGCTACTAGGCAAGCAGTTAGGCTGCTAGGCAGGCAGGCAAGCAGTTAGGCAGGCAGGCAGACAGGCAAGCAGTTAGGCAGTCTGGCAGGCAAGCAGTTAGGTTGCTAGGTAGGCAGGCGGGGGAGCAGTTAGGCTGGTAGGTAGGCAGTTAGGCTGCTAGGTAGGCAGTTAGGCTGCTAGGCAGGCAGTTATGCTGCTAGGCAAGCAGTTAGGCAGGCAAGCAGTTAGGATGCTAGGCAAGCAGTTAGGCTGCTAGGCAAGCAGTTAAGCAGACAAGCAGATAGACAGGCAGGCAGGGAAGCAGTTAGGCAGACACGGAAGCAGTTAGGCTGCCAGGCAGGCAGTTAGGCTGCTAGGTGGGCAGTTAGGCAGGCAAGCAGTTAGGCTGCTAGACAAGCAGTTAGGCAGACAAGCAGTTAGGCAGGCAGGCAGGGAAGCAGTTAGGCAGGCAGGGAAGCAGTTAGGCTGCTAGGTAGGCAGTTAGCTGCCAGGCAGGCAGTTAGGCTGCTAGGCCAGGCAGTTAGGCTGCTAGGCAGGCAGCGAGGCTGCTAGGAATGCTGCTGGGCTTGCAGTTAGGCTGCTAGGCAGGCAAGCAGGCAAGCAGTTAGGCAGGCAGGCAGGCAGGCAAGCAGTTAGATTGGCTTGCAGACAAGCAGTTAGGCTGCTAGGTAGGCAGGCAGGGGAGCAGTTAGGCTGCTAGGTAGGCAATTAGGCTGCTAGGGCTAGGCAGGCAGTTAGGCTGCTAGGCAAGCAGTTAGGCAGGCAAGCAGTTAGGCTGCTAGGTAGGCAGTTAGGCAGGCAAGCAGTTAGGCTGCTAGGTAAGCAGTTAGGCAGACAAGCAGTTAGGCAGGCAGGCAGACAAGCAGTTAGGCAGGCAAGCAGTTAGTCTGCTAGGTAGGCAGTTAGGCTGCTAGGCAGGCAGTCTGGCTGCTAGGCAGGAAGTTATGCTAATAGGCAAGCAGTTAGGCTGCTAGGTAGGCAGCTAGGCTGCTACGCAGGCAGTTATGCTTCTAGGCAGGCAGGCAAGCAGTTAGACAGGCAGGCAGGCAAGTAGTTAGGCAGGTAAGCAGTTAGGCTGCTAGGCAGGCAGGCAAGCAGTTATGCAGGCAGACAAGCAGTTAGGCTGCTAGGTAGGCAGTTAGGCTGCTAAGAAGGCAGTCTGGCAGGCAAGCAGTTAGGTTGCTAGGCAAGCAGTTATGCTGCTAGGTAGGCAGTTAGACTGCTAGGTAGGCAAGCAGTTAGGCTGCTAGGCAGGCAGTTAGGCTGCTATTTAGGCAGTTAGGCTGCTATGTAGGCAGTTAGGCTGCTAGGCTTGCAGTTAGGCTGCTAGGCAGGCAGGCAAGCAGTTAGCAGTCTGGCAGGCAAGCAGTTAGGCAGTCTGGCAGGCAAGCAGTTAGGCTGCTAGGGAGGCAGTTAGGCTGCTAGGCAAGCAGTTATTCTGCTAGGTAGGCAGTTAGACTGCTAGGTAGGCAGTTAGGCTGCTAGGCAAGCAGTTATGCTGCTAGGTAGGCAGTTAGGCTGCTAGGTATGCAGTTAGGCTGCTAGGCAGGCAGGCAAGCAGTTAGGCAAGCAGTTAGGCATGCAGTTAGGCTGATAGGTAGGCTGGCAGGCAAGCAGTTAGGCAACTAGGCAAGCAATTAGGCTGCAAGGCAGACAGTTAGGCTACTAGGCAAGCAGTTAGGCTGCTAGGCAGGCAGGCAAGCAGTTAGGCAGGCAGGCAGACAGGCAAGCAGTTAGGCAGTCTGGCAGGCAAGCAGTTAGGTTGCTAGGTAGGCAGGCGGGGGAGCAGTTAGGCTGGTAGGTAGGCAGTTAGGCTGCTAGGTAGGCAGTTAGGCTGCTAGGCAGGCAGTTATGCTGCTAGGCAAGCAGTTAGGCAGGCAAGCAGTTAGGATGCTAGGCAAGCAGTTAGGCTGCTAGGCAAGCAGTTAAGCAGACAAGCAGATAGACAGGCAGGCAGGGAAGCAGTTAGGCAGACACGGAAGCAGTTAGGCTGCCAGGCAGGCAGTTAGGCTGCTAGGTGGGCAGTTAGGCAGGCAAGCAGTTAGGCTGCTAGACAAGCAGTTAGGCAGACAAGCAGTTAGGCAGGCAGGCAGGGAAGCAGTTAGGCAGGCAGGGAAGCAGTTAGGCTGCTAGGTAGGCAGTTAGCTGCCAGGCAGGCAGTTAGGCTGCTAGGCCAGGCAGTTAGGCTGCTAGGCAGGCAGCGAGGCTGCTAGGAATGCTGCTGGGCTTGCAGTTAGGCTGCTAGGCAGGCAAGCAGTTAGGCAGGCAGGTAGGCAGGCAAGCAGTTAGATTGGCTTGCAGACAAGCAGTTAGGCTGCTAGGTAGGCAGGCAGGGGAGCAGTTAGGCTGCTAGGTAGGCAATTAGGCTGCTAGGGCTAGGCAGGCAGTTAGGCTGCTAGGCAAGCAGTTAGGCAGGCAAGCAGTTAGGCTGCTAGGTAGGCAGTTAGGCAGGCAAGCAGTTAGGCTGCTAGGTAAGCAGTTAGGCAGACAAGCAGTTAGGCAGGCAGGCAGACAAGCAGTTAGGCAGGCAGGGAAGCAGTTAGGCTGCTAGGTAGGCTGGCAGACAAGCAGTTAGGCTGCTAGGTAGGCAGTTATGCTGCTATGTAGGCAGTTAGGCTACTAGGCAAGCAGTTAGGCTGCTAGGCTTGCAGTTAGGCTGCTAGGCAGGCAGGCAAGCAGTTAGGCAGGCAGACAGGCAAGCAGTTAGGCAGGCTGGCAGGCAAGTAGTTAGGTTGCTAGGTAGGCAGGCAGGCAAGCAGTTTGGCTGCTAGGTAGGCAGTCAGGCAAGCAGTTAGGCTGCTAGGTAGGCAGTTAGGCTGCTAGGCAAGCAGTTAGGCTGCTAGGCAGGCAGTTATGCTGCTAGGCAAGCAGTTGGGCTGCTAGGTAGGCAGGCAGGAAGTTAGGCTGCTAGGCAAGCAGTTAGGCTGCTAGGCAGGCAGGCAAGCAGTTAGGCTGCTAGTTAGGCAGTTAGGCTGCTAGGCAGGCAGGCAAGCTGTTAGGCAGGCAATAAGTTAGGCAGAGTTTTTATTTGTTTATTTATATACTTTTTTTAATTAACTAGGCAAGTCAGTTAAGAACACAATTGTATTTACAATGGTGGCCTACACTGGCCAAACCCGGACGACACTGGGCTAATTGTGTGCCGCCCTATGGGACGCCCAATCACATCCGGTTGTGATACAGAATGGATTCAAAACAGGGTGTCTGTAGTGGCACCTCTAGCACTGAGATGCAGTGCCTTAGACTGCTGCCCCACTCGGAAGCCCAGGTAAGCCAAGGTTTAATAATTGTCTCTGTGACTCTGTCTGATGCATCCACAGAATCTCTACTGTTGGACTCAGCTCTGATGTGTACTACCGTTCAAACGTTTGGGGTCACTTAGAAATGTCCTTGTTTTTGAAAGAAAAGCAAAACAAATGTGTCCATTAAAATAACATCAAATGGATCAGAAATACAGTGTAGACATTGTTAATGTTGTAAACAAGTACAGTGGCCCATTATCAGCAACCATCACTCCTGTGTTACAATGGCACGTTGTTTTAGCTAATCCAAGTTGATCATTTTCAAAGGCTAATTGATCATTAGAAAAACCTTTTTGCAATTATGTTAGCACAGCTGAAAACTGTAAAACTAGCCGCCTTTAGATTAATTGAGTTTCTGGAGCATCAGCATTTGTGGGTTCGATTACAGCCTCAAAATGGCCACAAACAAATAACTTTCTTCTGAAACTCTTCAGTCTATTCTTGTTCTGAGAAATGAAGGCTATTCTATGTGAGAAATTGCCAAGAAACTGAAGATCTCTTACAACGCTTTGTACTACTCCCTTCACAGAACAGCGCAAACTGGCTATAACCAGAGTAGAAAGAGGAGTGGGAGGCCCCGGTGCACAACTGAGAAAGAGGAGATGCTCATTAGAGTGTCTAGTTTGAGAAACAGACACCTCACAAGTCCTCAACTGGCAGCTTCATTAAATAGTACCCGCAAAACACTAGTCTCAACGTCAACAGTGAAGAGGTGACTCCAGGATGCTGGCCTTCTAGGCAGAGTTGCAAAGAATGAGCCATATCTCAGACTGGCCAATAAAAATAGAAGATTAAGGTGGGAAAAATAACAAACACTGGACAGAGGAACTCTGTCTAGAAGGCCAGCATCCCGGAGTCGCCTCTTCACTGTTGACATTGAGACTGGTGTTTTGCGGGCGCTATTTAATGAAGTTGTCAGTTAGCTCTGTGTGCAGCAGGTAACTAATTGGCTCCTGTTCAAATAACAAATTCTCTGCTTATCCACTGTCAAACGCAAAGACATCTTTAATTTTAAATAGATTCTCGCTCGCCCTTCCTCGTTCAAGTTTCCTGGTATATGAATTACCCACTGCATGTTGATTAAGCCTTAATGCAATTATGAAGATGTAGAGTAATGGTCTACTTTACATTTTCAGAGAGCGGTAGTTTTTTTCCAGAGCAGACAGCAGCTCACCGTTATGATCCCTGGGTAAACAATCTGATCAACCTTTCAGTCAGTTTGATTAGACAGTCTGATCAACCTTTCAGTCAGTTTGATTAGACAGTCTGATCAACCTTTCATTCAGTTTGATTAGACAGTCTGATCAACCTTTCAGCCAGTTTGATTAGACAGTCTGATCAACCTTTCAGTCAGTTTGATTAGACAGTCTGATCAACCTTTCAGTCAGTTTGATTAGATAATCTGATCAACCTTTCAGTCAGTTTGATTAGATATTCTCTCAACCGCTCATTCTTTGCAGTCTTTTCCCCCCTGCATGCAGTATCGTTATTTTTTTTCTTCTAATTTACTTTCATTGTTATCCTCTGTAGCTCAGTTGGTAGAGCATGGGGTTTTCAACACCAGAATAGTGGGTTCAATTCCTGGGACTACCTATACGTAAGATAGATGCTTGGGTTAAAGTGTTTTTCTAAATGGCATATATATTTATTATATATGATATTATTTCCACTCGTACAAACATAGTGGCTTGTTTTGTTTTTCTTTATTGATGTGTCAGAACTGACTTTTTCAAATGGACTTGAATCTAAAAATAATGTTACATTCGATTAATTCAATTATCAAAACAATCCTTAACTTAATTAGCTAAAAGGGTCACCTTTTACTAAGGTTTTTTGTAAATCTCTTCTGGTGAACCGTGATTTATTCCATTGTGTTGTTCAAGTGGAGTATGGTTGGGGAGTCGAAGTGTGCTGATACTGCTGTGCTATGATGCTGTGTTGCTACCATGCTGTGTTGCTACTACGCTGTGTTGTCATGTGGTGTTTCTACCATGTTGTGTTTCTACCATGCTGTGTTGTCATGTGGTGTTTCTACCATGCTGTGTTGTCATGTGGTGTTTCTACCATGTTGTGTTGCTACCATGCTGTGTTGTCATGTGGTGTTTCTACCATGTTGTGTTGTCATGTGGTGTTTCTACCATGTTGTGTTGCTACCATGCTGTGTTGTCATGTGGTGTTTCTACCATGTTGTGTTGCTACTATGCTGTGTTGTCATGTGGTGTTTCTACCATGTTGTGTTGCTACCATGCTGTGTTGTCATGTGGTGTTTCTACCATGCTGTGTTGTCATGTGGTGTTTCTACCATGCTGTGTTGCTACTACTCTGTTGTCATGTGGTGTTTCTACCATGCTGTGTTGTCATGTGGTGTTTCTACCATGTTGTGTTTCTACCATACTGTGTTGTCATGTGGTGTTTCTACCATGCTGTGTTGTCATGTGGTGTTTCTACCATGTTGTGTTGCTACCATGCTGTGTTGTCATGTGGTGTTTCTACCATGTTGTGTTTCTACCATGCTGTGTTGTCATGTGGTGTTTCTACCATGTTGTGTTGCTACCATGCTGTGTTGTCATGTGGTGTTCCTACCATGTGGTGTTTCTACCATGTGGTGTTTCTACCATGTGGTGTTTCTACCATGCTGTGTTGTCATGTGGTGTTTCTACCATGTTGTGTTTCTACCATGCTGTGTTGTCATGTTGTGTTGCTACTACGCTGTGTTGTCATGTGGTGTTTCTACCATGTTGTGTTTCTACCATGCTGTGTTGTCATGTTGTGTTTCTACCATGCTGTGTTGTCATGTGGTGTTTCTACCATGTTGTGTTTCTACCATGCTGTGTTGTCATGTGGTGTTTCTACCATGTTGTGTTGCTACCATGCTGTGTTGTCATGTGGTGTTCCTACCATGTGGTGTTTCTACCATGTGGTGTTTCTACCATGTGGTGTTTCTATCATGCTGTGTTGTCATGTGGTGTTTCTACCATGTTGTGTTTCTACCATGCTGTGTTGTCATGTTGTGTTGCTACTACGCTGTGTTGTCATGTGGTGTTTCTACCATGTTGTGTTTCTACCATGCTGTGTTGTCATGTGGTGTTTCTACCATGCTGTGTTGTCATGTGGTGTTTCTACCATGCTGTGTTGTCATGTGGTGTTTCTACCATGCTGTGTTGTCATGTGGTGTTTCTACCATGTTGTGTTGCTACCATGCTGTGTTGCTACTACGCTGTGTTGTCATGTTGTGTTTCTACCATGTTGTGTTTCTACCATGCTGTGTTGTCATGTGGTGTTTCTACCATGCTGTGTTGCTACTACGCTGTGTTGTCATGTTGTGTTTCTACCATGTTGTGTTTCTACCATGCTGTGTTGTCATGTGGTGTTTCTACCATGCTATGTTGTCATGTGGTGTTTCTACCATGTTGTGTTGCTACCATGCTGTGTTGTCATGTGGTGTTTCTACCATGTTGTGTTGTCATGTGGTGTTTCTACCATGTTGTGTTGCTACCATGCTGTGTTGTCATGTGGTGTTTCTACCATGTTGTGTTGCTACTATGCTGTGTTGTCATGTGGTGTTTCTACCATGTTGTGTTGCTACCATGCTGTGTTGTCATGTGGTGTTTCTACCATGCTGTGTTGTCATGTGGTGTTTCTACCATGCTGTGTTGCTACTACTCTGTTGTCATGTGGTGTTTCTACCATGCTGTGTTGTCATGTGGTGTTTCTACCATGTTGTGTTTCTACCATACTGTGTTGTCATGTGGTGTTTCTACCATGCTGTGTTGTCATGTGGTGTTTCTACCATGTTGTGTTGCTACCATGCTGTGTTGTCATGTGGTGTTTCTACCATGTTGTGTTTCTACCATGCTGTGTTGTCATGTGGTGTTTCTACCATGTTGTGTTGCTACCATGCTGTGTTGTCATGTGGTGTTCCTACCATGTGGTGTTTCTACCATGTGGTGTTTCTACCATGTGGTGTTTCTACCATGCTGTGTTGTCATGTGGTGTTTCTACCATGTTGTGTTTCTACCATGCTGTGTTGTAATGTTGTGTTGCTACTACGCTGTGTTGTCATGTGGTGTTTCTACCATGTTGTGTTTCTACCATGCTGTGTTGTCATGTTGTGTTTCTACCATGCTGTGTTGTCATGTGGTGTTTCTACCATGTTGTGTTTCTACCATGCTGTGTTGTCATGTGGTGTTTCTACCATGTTGTGTTGCTACCATGCTGTGTTGTCATGTGGTGTTCCTACCATGTGGTGTTTCTACCATGTGGTGTTTCTACCATGTGGTGTTTCTATCATGCTGTGTTGTCATGTGGTGTTTCTACCATGTTGTGTTTCTACCATGCTGTGTTGTCATGTTGTGTTGCTACTACGCTGTGTTGTCATGTGGTGTTTCTACCATGTTGTGTTTCTACCATGATGTGTTGTCATGTGGTGTTTCTACCATGCTGTGTTGTCATGTGGTGTTTCTACCATGCTGTGTTGTCATGTGGTGTTTCTACCATGCTGTGTTGTCATGTGGTGTTTCTACCATGTTGTGTTGCTACCATGCTGTGTTGCTACTACGCTGTGTTGTCATGTTGTGTTTCTACCATGTTGTGTTTCTACCATGCTGTGTTGTCATGTGGTGTTTCTACCATGCTGTGTTGCTACTACGCTGTGTTGTCATGTTGTGTTTCTACCATGTTGTGTTTCTACCATGCTGTGTTGTCATGTGGTGTTTCTACCATGCTGTGTTGCTACTACGCTGTGTTGTCATGTTGTGTTTCTACCATGTTGTGTTTCTACCATGCTGTGTTGTCATGTGGTGTTTCTACCATGCTGTGTTGCTACTACGCTGTGTTGTCATGTGGTGTTTCTACCATGTTGTGTTTCTACCATGCTGTGTTGTCATGTGGTGTTTCTACCATGCTGTGTTGTCATGTTGTGTTTCTACCATGCTGTGTTGTCATGTGGTGTTTCTACCATGTTGTGTTTCTACCATGCTGTGTTGTCATGTGGTGTTTCTACCATGCTGTTTTGTCATGTGGTGTTTCTACCATGTTGTGTTTCTACCATGCTGTGTTGTCATGTGGTGTTTCTACCATGCTGTGTTGTCATGTGGTGTTTCTACCATGCTGTGTTGTCATGTTGTGTTTCTACCATGCTGTGTTGTCATGTGGTGTATCTACCATGCTGTGTTGCTACTACGCTGTGTTGTCATGTTGTGTTTCTACCATGCTGTGTTGTCATGTGGTGTTTCTACCATGTTGTGTTGCTACTACGCTGTGTTGTCATGTGGTGTTTCTACCATGTTGTGTTGCTACCATGCTGTGTTGTCATGTGGTGTTTCTACCATGCTGTGTTGTCATGTGGTGTTTCTACCATGCTGTGTTGCTACTACGCTGTGTTGTCATGTGGTGTTTCTACCATGCTGTGTTGTCATGTGGTGTTTCTACCATGTTGTGTTTCTACCATACTGTGTTGTCATGTGGTGTTTCTACCATGCTGTGTTGTCATGTGGTGTTTCTACCATGTTGTGTTGCTACCATGCTGTGTTGTCATGTGGTGTTTCTACCATGTTGTGTTTCTACCATGCTGTGTTGTCATGTGGTGTTTCTACCATGTTGTGTTGCTACCATGCTGTGTTGTCATGTGGTGTTCCTACCATGTGGTGTTTCTACCATGTGGTGTTTCTACCATGTGGTGTTTCTACCATGCTGTGTTGTCATGTGGTGTTTCTACCATGTTGTGTTTCTACCATGCTGTGTTGTCATGTGGTGTTCCTACCATGTGGTGTTTCTACCATGTGGTGTTTCTACCATGCTGTGTTGTCATGTGGTGTTTCTACCATGTTGTGTTTCTACCATGCTGTGTTGTCATGTTGTGTTGCTACTACACTGTGTTGTCATGTGGTGTTTCTACCATGTTGTGTTTCTACCATGCTGTGTTGTCATGTGGTGTTTCTACCATGCTGTGTTGTCATGTGGTGTTTCTACCATGCTGTGTTGTCATGTGGTGTTTCTACCATGCTGTGTTGTTATGTGGTGTTTCTACCATGCTGTGTTGTCATGTGGTGTTTCTACCATGCTGTGTTGCTACCATGCTGTGTTGCTACTACGCTGTGTTGTCATGTTGTGTTTCTACCATGTTGTGTTTCTACCATGCTGTGTTGTCATGTGGTGTTTCTACCATGCTGTGTTGCTACTACGCTGTGTTGTCATGTTGTGTTTCTACCATGTTGTGTTTCTACCATGCTGTGTTGTCATGTGGTGTTTCTACCATGCTGTGTTGCTACTACGCTGTGTTGTCATGTGGTGTTTCTACCATGTTGTGTTTCTACCATGCTGTGTTGTCATGTGGTGTTTCTACCATGCTGTGTTGTCATGTTGTGTTTCTACCATGCTGTGTTGTCATGTGGTGTTTCTACCATGTTGTGTTTCTACCATGCTGTGTTGTCATGTGGTGTTTCTACCATGCTGTGTTGTCATGTGGTGTTTCTATCATGTTGTGTTTCTACCATGCTGTGTTGTCATGTGGTGTTTCTACCATGCTGTGTTGTCATGTTGTGTTTCTACCATGCTGTGTTGTCATGTGGTGTTTCTACCATGCTGTGTTGCTACTACGCTGTGTTGTCATGTTGTGTTTCTACCATGCTGTGTTGTCATGTGGTGTTTCTACCATGTTGTGTTGCTACTACGCTGTGTTGTCATGTGGTGTTTCTACCATGCTGTGTTGTCATGTGGTGTTTCTACCATGTTGTGTTGCTACCATGCTGTGTTGTCATGTGGTGTTTCTACCATGTTGTGTTGCTACTACGCTGTGTTGTCATGTGGTGTTTCTACCATGCTGTGTTGCTACTACGCTGTGTTGTCATGTTGTGTTTCTACCATGCTGTGTTGCTACTACGCTGTGTTGTCATGTGGTGTTTCTACCATGCTGTGTTGCTACTACGCTGTGTTGTCATGTGGTGTTTCTACCATGCTGTGTTGTCATGTGGTGTTTCTACCATGTTGTGTTTCTACCATGCTGTGTTGTCATGTGGTGTTTCTACCATGCTGTGTTGTCATGTGGTGTTTCTACCATGCTGTGTTGTCATGTGGTGTTTCTACCATGTTGTGTTTCTACCATGCTGTGTTGTCATGTGGTGTTTCTACCATGCTGTGTTGTCATGTGGTGTTTCTACCATGTGGTGTTTCTACCATGCTGTGTTGTTGTCTTAGGTCTCTCTTTATGTAGTGTTGTGGTGTCTCTATTGTCACGATGTGTGTTTTGTCTTACAATTGTATTTTTAATCCCAGCCCCAGTCCCCACAGGAGGCCTTTTACAGTGCCTTGCGAAAGTATTCGGCCCCCTTGAACTTTGCGACCTTTTGCCACATTTCAGGCTTCAAACATAGAGATATAAAACTGTATTTTTTTGTGAAGAATCAACAACAAGTGGGACCCAATCATGAAGTGGAACGACATTTATTGGATATTTCAAACTTTTTTAACAAATCAAAAACTGAAAAATTAGGCGTGCAAAATGATTCAGCCCCCTTAAGTTAATACTTTGTAGCGCCACCTTTTGCTGCGATTACAGCTGTAAGTCGCTTGGGGTATGTCTCTATCAGTTTTGCACATCGAGAGACTGAATTTTTTTCCCATTCCTCCTTGCAAAACAGCTCGAGCTCAGTGAGGTTGGATGGAGAGCATTTGTGAACAGCAGTTTTCAGTTCTTTCCACAGATTCTCAATTGGATTCAGGTCTGGACTTTGACTTGGCCATTCTAACACCTGGATATGTTTATTTTTGAACCATTCCATTGTAGATTTTGCTTTATGTTTTGGATCATTGTCTTGTTGGAAGACAAATCTCCGTCCCAGTCTCAGGTCTTTTGCAGACTCCATCAGGTTTTCTTCCAGAATGGTCCTGTATTTGGCTCCATCCATCTTCCCATCAATTTTAACCATCTTCCCTGTCCCTGCTGAAGAAAAGCAGGCCCAAACCATGATGCTGCCACCACCATGTTTGACAGTGGGGATGGTGTGTTCAGGGTGATGAGCTGTGTTGCTTTTACGCCAAACATAACGTTTTGCATTGTTGCCAAAAAGTTCAATTTTGGTTTCATCTGACCAGAGCACCTTCTTCCACATGTTTGGTGTGTCTCCCAGGTGGCTTGTGGCAAACTTTAAACGACACTTTTTATGGATATCTTTAAGAAATGGCTTTCTTCTTGCCACTCTTCCATAAAGGCCAGATTTGTGCAATATACGACTGATTGTTGTCCTATGGACAGAGTCTCCCACCTCAGCTGTAGATCTCTGCAGTTCATTCAGAGTGATCATGGGCCTCTTGGCTGCATCTCTGATCAGTCTTCTCCTTGTATGAGCTAAAAGTTTAGAGGGACGGCCAGGTCTTGGTAGATTTGCAGTGGTCTGATACTCCTTCCATTTCAATATTATCGCTTGCACAGTGCTCCTTGGGATGTTTAAAGCTTGGGAAATCTTTTTGTATCCAAATCCGGCTTTAAACTTCTTCACAACAGTATCTCGGACCTGCCTGGTGTGTTCCTTGTTCTTCATGATGCTCTCTGCGCTTTTAACGGACCTCTGAGACTATCACAGTGCAGGTGCATTTATACGGAGACTTGATTACACACAGGTGGATTGTATTTATCATCATTAGTCATTTAGGTCAACATTGGATCATTCAGAGATCCTCACTGAACTTCTGGAGAGAGTTTGCTGCACCGAAAGTAAAGGGGCCGAAATAATTTTGCACGCCCAATTTTTCAGTTTTTGAACTGTTAAAAAAGTTTGAAATATCCAATAAATGTTGTTCCACTTCATGATTGTGTCCCACTTGTTGTTGATTCTTCACAAAAAAATACAGTTTTATATTTTCATGTTTGAAGCCTGAAATGTGGCAAAAGGTCGCAAAGTTCAAGGGGGCCGAATACTTTCGCAAGGCACTGTACCTCTTGGTAGGCCTTCGTTGTAAATAATACTTTTTTTTTTTTTCTTGATTGACTTGCCTAGTTAAATAAAGGATCAAATATAACATTTCACTGAGCAGCCGTTACAAATACAGGCTGTAAAACAGTGATCTCTGAGGTCAATACAGAAAAGACCATACATGTGACTGGCGGAGGAGAGATGTGACTGGCGGAGGAGAGATGTGCCTGGCGGAGGAGAGATGTGCCTGGCGGAGGAGAGATGTGCCTGGCGGAGGAGAGATGTGACTGGTGGAGGAGAGATGTGACTGGCGGAGGAGAGATGTGATTGGTGAAGGAGAGATGTGCCTGGTGGAGGAGAGATGTGATTGGTGGAGGAGAGATGTGACTGGTGGAGGAGAGATGTGACTGGCGGATGAGAGATGTGACTGGCGGAGGAGAGATGTGACTGGCGGAGGAGAGATGTGCCTGGCGGAGGAGAGTTGTGATTGGTGGAGGAGAGATGTGACTGGTGATGTGCCTGTGGAGGAGAGATGTGACTGGTGATGATCCTGGTGGAGGAGAGATGTGACTGGTGGGGGAGAGATGTGATTGGTGGAGGAGAGATGTGCCTGGTGGAGGAGAGATGTGACTGGTGATGTGCCTGTTGGAGGAGAGATGTAACTGGTGGAGAAGAGATGTGCCTGGTGGAGGAGAGATGTGACTGGTGGAGGAGAGATGTCCCCGTCTGCCTGGGAAAGAAGTACTTCAATTATTTTATGACTGTTGTCAATCTCTCTAGAGAAATAAAATAATATCTACTTACTGCTAGTTGTGCCCACAAGGTATCAACAACATTCTGACCATATGGTCTCTGTCAGTTGTCAAACCTTCCCCACAGACTTTTTAGTGCACCAGCCAGACATTTTATGAATAGTTTTAATTGTTTAATGAGGCTTTGATAAATATCAGACTTTGGTATTCTCTTGTTGTTAAAGTAATCTTTGGAAGACCAAGTGAGCTGAGGCTATGGAAACATAATTTAAAATGATTGGATAGGCCAGACATCTGTAGTTTCCACTTAAAATGGATACATGCTGTTATACAACCCATTGTCAGGGCACAAGGCAAGACCCAGATGCAGACACAGGAGGCAGATGGTTTGAATCTTTGATATATCCAAAAGGGGTAGGCAAGAGAATGGTCATGGACAGGGAAAAAGTCAAAACCAGTTCAGAGGTCGAGTGAGTCGGGCAGGCTTGAGGTCAGGGCAGGCAGAATGGTCAGGCAGGTGGATTAAGTCCAAGAAACAGGCTCAACAGGGTCAAAACCGGGAGGACTAGAAAAATGGAATAGGAAAACCAGGAGCATGGGGAAAAACACTCTGGTTGACTTGGATACAAGACATACAAGACGAACTGGCACAGAGAGACAGGAAACACGGGGATAAATACACCAGGGATAACAAGTGACACCTGGAGGGGGTGGAGACAATAACAAGGACAGGTGAAACTGATCAGCGTGTAACGCACAGTATTTAGAAAAACTTTTTAGAAAAATATACACTGTATGTTGCACAGTGTCAGGTAAATAAGCCACTCAAATGTAACTCACTTCATATTCCCTCCTTCTATGTGTTGCAGATTTTTCCAAAACTGTAGCATGGAGGCAAGTATCATACGCAGCAGTGTTGAGAATGAAACCGGACAGCTCGTCGTCACTGCAAAGTTCACGGCCACAGCTTCGACACAGACATGACCACGGTGTAGGGATTTTGACGCCTGACTGGCCGGCATCCTTCTCCAACCATCACCTGTCTGCCCTCAGTCTGCTCAGCTCCCAGGAGGAATACAGTAGCCAAGGTCAGTCAGACCAACCCTAACCCTCAGTCTGTTCAGCTCCCAGGAGGAATACACTAGCAAGGTCAGACAGTCAGACAGACCTAACCCTCAGTCTGTTCAGCTCCCAGGAGGAATACACTAGCAAGGTCAGACAGTCAGTCAGTCAGACAGACCTAACACTCAGTCTGCTCAACTCCCAGGAGGAATACAGTAGCCAACATCAGTCAGTCCCTTACGAAAAAAGATTGCGGTCAGAGTGCAATATAACTGCAGTACACTGTAATATAATTGTAGTCAGAGTGCAGTATAACTGCAGTATTCAAATACTGCATCCAAAATTACAGCCTTTTCTTACTGCAGAAATGTTGTAGTGGACTGCAGTTACAGTGCAGTATAACTGCAGTTAAACTGCAGTACACTACAGTTATTCTGCTATTACTGTGCCCAAAATACCACAGTTGACTGCAGTTACTGTGCTTTCATCAGTTAGACCTGGCAGGAATACAATAGTTGTGGAATCTTCTAAATCAGAAAGATACCAGATCGTAAGGGTTTGCTTTGGAGTATTGCATTTGTTCCATTGTATTATACTATACTTTAGCCGCACCAAATCTATTTCTATAACTTTAACATAGTTTGATTGAGCTTTCCTGTCACAATGGAAACAATGGACTGGTCAAATCAAATGTATTTGTCACATGCTTGGTAAACAACAGGTGTAGACTAACAGTGAAATGCTTACAAGTCCATGAAATACAACCCCTTCCCATGGCAATCTAAATCAAATGCTAAAAGTTGTTTAATGATTTGAAATAATACATGAACCCGTCGAGGACCACTTTGAAAACAAGTGTTTTAATTAATGCATTTAAGCGCTATAGTCTGGTGCCCCAATGTACATGTTGTTGTATACTTCTGTTACCCAATTCATTTAAATTAAATTCACCTCTACAGGGTGAGAGTCAGATGTTACTACTACAGCTCTATTGGGGTGCTCCGTCCCTGTCTCTGCCTGCCCTTCAGACTGCATGGCCATGGATGCTTGGTTTGGCCCTTCAGACTGCATGGCCATGTATGCTTGGTTTGGCCCTCCAGACTGCATGGCCATGGATGCTTGGTTTGACCCTTCAGACTGCATGGCCATGGATGCTTGGTTTGGCCCTTCAGACTGCATGGCCATGGATGCTTGGTTTGGCCCTTCAGACTGCTTGGCCATGGATGCTTGGTTTGGCCCTTCAGACTGCATGGCCATGGATGCTTGGTTTGGCCCTTCAGACTGCATGGCCATGGATGCTTGGTTTGACCCTTCAGACTGCATGGCCATGGATGCTTGGTTTGGCCCTTCAGACAGCATGGCCATGGATGCTTGGTTTGGCCCTCCAGACTGCATGGCCATGGATGCTTGGTTTGGCCCTTCAGACTGCATGGCCATGGATGCTTGGTTTGACCCTTCAGACTGCATGGCCATGGATGCTTGGTTTGGACCTTCAGACTGCATGGCCATGGATGCTTGGTTTGACCCTGGGATGCATCCAGAATGGCATCCTGTTCCCTATATAGTGCACAAATTTGACAAATGCTCACTACTTTTTACCAGGGCTCTGGTCTAAAGGAGTACACTCAAAGGGGAATAGGGTGCCATTTCGGATGCATCCCCGGTCAGTCCGGAAATGAATCCCACCTATCCATCATAGGCTGTGGATAGTATGTAGTGACCCGGTTCCTGCCCTCTGTGAAATTGAGGGATCATGGCAATATCTGCCCCTCCCTGGACTCCCTGGACTCCCTGGACTCTTGTCACTGTAGGAAGAGAGAAGATGGATTTGTCAAAAAGGGAAGTATTTATTTCCAGAAGCCTAGGAGCCAGGGAGGCACACTGTGACTGACCACAGCTGGAACAAACACATGGTTTCTACATTGGTCTGTGACTGACTACAGCTGGAACAAACACATGGTTTCTACATTGGTCTGTGACTGACCACAGCTGGAACAAACACATGGTTTCTACATTGGTCTGTGACTGACCACAGCTGGAACAAACACGTGGTTTCTATATTGGTCTGTGACTGACTACAGCTGGAACAAACACATGGTTTCTATATTGGTCTGTGACTGACCACAGCTGGAACAAACACATGGTTTCTATATTGGTCTGTGACTGACTATAGCTGGAACAAACACATGGTTTCTATATTGGTCTGTGACTGACCACAGCTGGAATAAACACATGGTTTCTATATTGGTCTGTGACTGACCACAGCTGGAACAAACACATGGTTTCTATATTGGTCTGTGACTGACCACAGTTGGAACAAACACGTGGTTTCTATATTGGTCTGTGACTGACTACAGCTGGAACAAACACATGGTTTCTATATTGGTCTGTGACTGACTACAGCTGGAACAAACACATGGTTTCCATATTGGTCTGTGACTGACTATAGCTGGAACAAACACATGGTTTCTATATTGGTCTGTGACTGACTATAGCTGGAACAAACACATGGTTTCTATATTGGTCTGTGACTGACCACAGCTGGAACAAACACATGGTTTCTATATTGGTCTGTGACTGACCACAGCTGGAACAAACACATGGTTTCTATATTGGTCTGTGACTGACCACAGCTGGAACAAACACATGGTTTCTATATTGGTCTGTGACTGACCACAGCTGGAACAAACACGTGGTTTCTATATTGGTCTGTGACTGACTACAGCTGGAACAAACACATGGTTTCTATATTGGTCTGTGACTGACCACAGCTGGAACAAACACATGGTTTCTATATTGGTCTGTGACTGACTATAGCTGGAACAAACACATGGTTTCTATATTGGTCTGTGACTGACTATAGCTGGAACAAACACATGGTTTCTATATTGGTCTGTGACTGACTACAGCTGGAACAAACACACGGTTTCTATATTGGTCAGCTCCATCCTGTCCCAGATATATCCATGTTTCTGGAGAAGATAAAGACATGTCAATCTACTAATATTTTAACATTTTCCTACAAGATAGAACTGCCAAAGGGGGCGGAGTTGCAACTACTGCAGAGAGAGTCTGCAGAGTTTTGTCATACTATCCAGGTCTGTGCCCAAACAATTCGAGCTTCTACTTTTAAAAATACACCTTTCCAGAAACAAGTCTCTCAACATTGCCACTTTCTATAGACTTCAGCTGTACCTTGGACACAATATGTGAATTGATTGCCCCCATCTATCTTCAGAGTTGATACTGTTAGGTGTTATGCTTAACACCCAGGCCATCCTACAATCCAAGCTAGATGCCCTCAATCTCACACAAATTATCAAGGAACCTACCAGGTACAACCCTAAATCCGTAACCATCTTAGATATCATCCTGACCAACTTGCCCTCTAAATACAACTATGCTGTCTTCAACCAGTATCTCAGCGATCACTGCCTCTTTGCCTGCGTGTTTTCAACCAGGATCTCAGCTATCACTGCATCATTGTCTCCTGCCTTCTAGGATACAGGCCCGGGTATTCTGGAAGGATATTGACCTCATCCCGTCAGTAGAGGATGGTTGCTCTTTAAAAGTGCTTTCCTCTCCATCTTAGACCTGCACAAGGTCTACAAAAATATAGAACTAAGAACAGATATAGCCTTTGGTTCACCCCAGACCTGACTGCCCTTGACCAGCACAAAAATATCCTGTAGCGTTCTGCATTAGCATCGAATAGCCCCCGTGATATGCAACTTTTCAGGGAAGTCAGGAACCAATATACACAGCCAGTTAGGAAAGCTGAGGCTAGTTTTTTCAAACAGAAATCCTGTTAATGCAAATTAATTACTTAAAAATCATACAATGTGATTTTCTGGATTTTTGTTTTATATTCCGTCTCTCACAGTTTAAGTGTACCTATGATAAAAAATTACAGACCTCTACATGCTTTGTAAGTAGGAAAACCTGCAAAATCCTATCAAATACTTGTTCTCCCCACCATATATTTACGCTCAGTCTGTCGTCTTGATCGCTGTTGAAAAGTTTTTTTCTGTTGGAGAGTTTTCGTCCTCTCTCTCGCTCGCTCTCTCTCTCTCTCTCTCTCTCTCTGTGGTTCAGAGTGACATTCATTAGTTTCATCATAGAATGGATGTTTCGGCGGTTGTCGTTCTTCACGTTCAATGACAGCGAATTCCTAGCTGCAGACTAGTAATTAATATCAAAGACTTGTTCTTATTCTGTCGGTATCGTTAGTCTAAGAGTTTAACCACGTGGTATGGTTAAAACATTCAGCAATGGTCTGCTACCTTTGTACTGGTCTTCTGAGAATTTCTCAAAGTTGGGTTTTATTCGGAATTGCAGAAAAGGGCTGTGCCAGGATGCCTGACCCTAACTGGGCTCATGGGCGGTCCTCTGATTTTGTTCAACTCAAAAGGGAATTGGAGTTTCATTCATCTTATGCAACAATTAGATGTAAACCTCATATCTGAGGCTATTATATAAACAGCGTTATGGTAATGTGGCCACACCGTCTCCCATGAGCTTCCCCAAGTTGTAACAAACGGACCAGTTCGTAGCTGGATTCTTCACCAATCTTTTATACCTTCTCCGGAACGTAAACATTGTTCGAACCTCAAGTTCTGTGGGGTGGAAGAAATTCCTTTGTTCTCTATGAAACTTCACTCTACCTCTATACTGTGTGGCCATGAGGAGATCCTCTCCTCAGGAATTTACGACCTCTCTCTGACCACAGCAGCCTAGTTGAAGGAGGCAAGGTGGAGGCAGGGAGAGGGGGATGGGGCTTGCTGTACCCAAAGAGGGCAACGTCATGACAACACCATTCTGTATACATCTGGCTCTTCTTTGGACACTGTGTTAGCAAACCTCCAAACAAGTTTCAATGCCATGCAACACTCCTTCTGTGGCCTCCAACTTCGTTTAAATACTAGTTAAACTAAATGCATGCTCTTCAACCGATTGCTGCCCGCTCCTGCCCGTCCGACTAGCATCACTACTCTGGACGGTTCTGATTTAGAATATGTAGACAACTACAAATACCTAGGTGTCTGGTTAGACTGTAAACTCTCCTTCCAGACTCACACTAAGCATCTCCAATCGAAAATGTAATCTAGAATCGGCTTCCTATTTCCCAACAAAGCCTCCTTCACTCATGCTGCCAAACAAACAGTATGATGTGGGGTCAATGATCAGAGACTAGAGACAGTATGATGTGGGGTCAATGACCAGAGACTAGAGCCAGTATGACGTGGGGTCAATGACTAGAGACAGAATGATGTGGGGTCAATGACCAGAGACTAGAGACAGTATTATGTGGAGTCAATGGCCAGAGACTAGAGACAGGATGATGTGGGGTCCATGACTAGAGACTAGAGGCAGTATGATGTGGGGTCAATGACTAGAGACAGGATGATGTGGGATCCATGACCAGAGACTAGAGACTGCATGATGTGGGGTCAATGACTAGAGACTAGAGACAGTATGATGTGGGGTCAATGACTAGAGACATGATGATGTGGGGTCAATGACCAGAGACTAGAAACAGGATGATGTGTGGTCAATGACTAGAGACAGGATGATATGGGGTCAATGACTAGAGATTAGAGACTGTATGATGTGGGGTCATTGACCAGAGACTAGAGACTATATGATGTGGGGTCAATGACTAGAGACAGTATGATGTGGGGTCAATGATCAGAGACTAGAGACAGTATGATGTGTGGTCAATGACTAGAGACAGTATGATGTGGGGTCAATGACTAGAGACAGTATGATGTGGGGTCAATGACTAGAGACAGTATGATGTGGGGTCCATGACTAGAGACTAGAGACAGGATGATGTGGGGTCAATGACTAGAGACAGCATGATGTGGGGTCAATGACCAGAGACAGTATGATGTGGGGTCAATGACCAGAGACTAGAGACAGTATGATGTGGGGTCAATGACTAGAGACAGGATGATTTGGGGTCAATCACTATAGACAGGATGATGTGGGGTCAATAACTAGAGAGGATGATGTGGGGTCAATGACTAGAGACAGTATGATGTGGGGTCAATGACTAGAGACAGTATGATGTGGGGTCCATGACTAGAGTCTAGAGACCGGATGATGTGGGGTCAATGACTAGAGACAGCATGATGTGGGGTCAATGACCAGAGACAGTATGATGTGGGGTCAATGACCAGAGACTAGAGACAGTAATCTGTGGGGTCAATGACTAGAGACAGTATGATGTGGGGTCAATGACCAGAGACTATAGACAGGATGATTTGGGGTCAATGAACAGAGACTGGAGACATAAGGATGTGGGGTCAATGACTAGAGACAGGAAGATGTGGGGTCAATGACTAGAGACTAGAGACAGTATGATGTGGGGTCAATGACCAGAGAAGAGACAATATGATGTGGGGTCATTGACCAGAGACTAGAGACTATATGATGTGGGGTCAATGACTAGAGACAGTATGATGTGGGGTCAATGATCAGAGACTAGAGACAGTATGATGTGTGGTCAATGACTAGAGACAGTATGATGTGGGGTCAATGACTAGAGACAGTATGATGTGGGGTCAATGACTAGAGAGGATGATGTGGGGTCAATGACTAGAGACAGTATGATGTGGGGTCCATGACTAGAGACTAGAGACAGGATGATGTGGGGTCAATGACTAGAGACAGCATGATGTGGGGTCAATGACCAGAGACAGTATGATGTGGGGTCAATGACCAGAGACTAGAGACAGTATGATGTGGGGTCAATGACTAGAGACAGGATGATTTGGGGTCAATCACTATAGACAGGATGATGTGGGGTCAATAACTAGAGAGGATGATGTGGGGTCAATGACTAGAGACAGTATGATGTGGGGTCAATGACTAGAGACAGTATGATGTGGGGTCCATGACTAGAGACTAGAGACCGGATGATGTGGGGTCAATGACTAGAGACAGCATGATGTGGGGTCAATGACCAGAGACAGTATGATGTGGGGTCAATGACCAGAGACTAGAGACAGTATGCTGTGGGGTCAATGACTAGAGACAGTATGATGTGGGGTCAATGACCAGAGACTATAGACAGGATGATTTGGGGTCAATGAACAGAGACTGGAGACATAAGGATGTGGGGTCAATGACTAGAGACAGGAAGATGTGGGGTCAATGACTAGAGACAGTATGATGTGGGGTCAATGACCAGAGAAGAGACAATATGATGTGTGGTCAATGACCAGAGAGTAGAGACAGTATGATGTGGAGTCAATGGCCAGAGATTAGAGACAGGATGAGGTGGGGTCAATGACTAGAGACAGTATGATGTGGGGTCAGTAACTAGAGACTATGATGTGGGGTCAACGACTAGCGACTAGAGACAGTATGATGTGGGGTCAATGACCAGAGACTAGAGCCAGTATAACGTGAGGTCAATGACTAGAGACAGTATGATGTGGTGTCAATGACTAGAGACAGCATGATGTGGGGTCAATGACCAGAGACAGTATGATGTGGGGTCAATGACCAGAGACTAGAGACAGTATGATGTGGGGTCAATGACTAGAGACAGTATGATGTGGGGTCAATGACTAGAGACAGGATGATTTTGGGTCAATGACTATAGACAGGATGATGTGGGGTCAATGACTAGAGAGGATGATGTGGGGTCAATGACTAGAGACAGTATGATGTGGGGTCAATGACTAGAGACAGTATGATGTGGGGTCCATGACTAGAGACTAGAGACCGGATGATGTGGGGTCAATGACTAGAGACAGCATGATGTGGGGTCAATGACCAGAGACAGTATGATGTGGGGTCAATGACCAGAGACTAGAGACAGTATGCTGTGGGGTCAATGACTAGAGACAGTATGATGTGGGGTCAATGACCAGAGACTAGAGACAGGATGATTTGGGGTCGATGAACAGAGACTGGAGACATAAGGATGTGGGGTCAATGACTAGAGACAGGAAGATGTGGGGTCAATGACTAGAGACTAGAGACAGTATGACGTGGGGTCAATGACCAGAGAAGAGACAATATGATGTGGGGTCAATGACTAGAGACTAGAGACAGTATGATGTGGGGTCAATGGCCAGAGATTAGAGACAGGATGAGGTGGGGTCAATGACTAGAGACAGGAAGATGTGGGGTCAATAACTAGAGACTATGATGTGGGGTATACGACTAGCGACTAGAGACAGTATGATGTGGGGTCAATGACCAGAGACTAGAGCCAGTATAACGTGAGGTCAATGACTAGAGACAGTATGATGTGGTGTCAATGACTAGAGACAGAATGATGTGGGGTCAATGACTAGAGACAGTATGATGTGGAGTCAATGACCAGAGACTAGAGACAGGATGATGTGGGGTCAATGACCAGAGAGTAGAGACAGTATGATGTGGGGTCCATGACTAGAGACTAGAGACAGTATGATGTGGGGTCAATAACTAGAGACAGGATGATTTGGGATCAATGACCAGAGACTGGAGACATGAGGATGTGGGGTCAATGACTAGAGACAGGAAGATGTGGGGTCAATGACTAGAGACAGTATGATGTGGGGTCAATGACCAGAGAAGAGACAATATGATGTGGGGTCAATGACTAGAGACTAGAGACAGTATGATGTGGGGTCAATAACTAGAGACTAGAGACAGTATGATGTGGGGTCAATAACTAGAGACAGGATGATTTGGGATCAATGACCAGAGACTGGAGACATGAGGATGTGGGGTCAATGACTAGAGACAGGAAGATGTGGGGTCAATGACTAGAGACTAGAGACAGTATGATGTGGGGTCAATGACCAGAGAAGAGACAATATGATGTGGGGTCAATGACTAGAGACTAGAGACAGTATGATGTGGGGTCAATGACCAGAGAAGAGACAATATGATGTGGGGTCAATGACTAGAGACTTGAGACAGTATGATGTGGGGTCAATGACAAGAGACTAGAGACAGTATTGTGTGGGGTCAATGACTAGAGACAGTATGATGTGGGGTCAATGACTAGAGACAGAATGAGGTGGGGTCAATGACTAGAGAAGATACAATATGATGTGGGGTCAATGACTAGAGACTAGAGACAGGATGATGTGGGGTCAATGACTAGAGACCAGAGACAGTATGATGTGGGGTCAATGACAAGAGACTAGAGACAGTATGGTGTGGGGTCAATGACTAGAGACAGTATGATGTGGGGTCAATGATCAGAGACTATAGACAGTATGATGTGGGGTCAATGACTAGAGACAGTATGATGTGGGGTCAATGACTAGAGACTGTATGATGTGGGGTCAATACCTAGAGACAGTATGATGTGGGGTCAATGACTAGAGACAGTATGATGTGGGGTCAATGACTAGAGACAGTATGATGTGGGGTCAATGACTAGAGACAGCATGATGTGGGGTCCATGACTAGAGACTAAGACAGGATGATGTGGGGTCAATGACTAGAGACAGCATGATGTGGGGTCAATGACTAGAGACAGCATGATGTGGGGTCAATGACCAGAGACAGTATGATGTGGGGTCAATGACTAGAGATTGGATGATTTGGGGTCAATGACCAGAGACTGGAGACATAAGGATGTGGGGTCAATGACTAGAGACAGGAAGATGTGGGGTCAATGACCAGAGAAGAGACAGTATGATGTGGGGTCAATGACCAGAGACTAGAGACAGTATGATGTGGAGTCAATGGCCAGAGATTAGAGACAGGATGATGTGGGGTCAATGACAAGAGACTAGAGACAGTATGGTGTGGGGTCAATGACTAGAGACTGTATGATGTGGGGTCAATACCTAGAGACAGTATGATGTGGGGTCAATGACTAGAGACAGTATGATGTGGGGTCAATGACTAGAGACAGTATGATGTGGGGTCAATGACTAGAGACTAGAGACAGGATGATGTGGGGTCAATGACTAGAGACTGTATGATGTGGGGTCAATGACTAGAGACAGTATGATGTGGGGTCAATGACTAGAGACAGTATGATGTGGGGTCAATGACTATAGACAGGATGATGTGGGGTCAATGACTAGAGACAGCATGATGTGGGGTCCATGACTAGAGACTAGAGACAGGATGATGTGGGGTCAATGACTAGAGACAGCATGATGTGGGGTCAATGACTAGAGACAGCATGATGTGGGGTCAATGACCAGAGACAGTATGATGTGGGGTCAATGACTAGAGACAGTATGATGTGGGGTCAATGACCAGAGACTAGAGATTGGATGATTTGGGGTCAATGACCAGAGACTGGAGACATAAGGATGTGGGGTCAATGACTAGAGACAGGAAGATGTGGGGTCAATGACCAGAGAAGAGACAGTATGATGTGGGGTCAATGACCAGAGACTAGAGACAGTATGATGTGGAGTCAATGGCCAGAGATTAGAGACAGGATGATGTGGGGTCAATGACTAGAGACAGTATGATGTGGGGTCAATGACTAGAGACAGTATGATGTGGGGTCAATGACTAGAGACAGGATGATTTGGGGTCAATGACTATAGACAGGATGATGTGGGGTCAATGACTAGAGACAGGATGATGTGGGGTCAATGACTAGAGACAGTATGATGTGGAGTCAATGGCCAGAGACTAGAGACAGGATGATGTGGTGTCAATGACCAGAGAGTAGAGACAGTATGATGTGGTGTCCATGACTAGAGACTAGAGACAATATGATGTGGGGTCAATGACTAGAGACAGGATGATTTGGGATCCATGACCAGAGACTGGAGACATGGGGATGTGGGGTCAATGACTAGAGACAGGAAGATGTGGGGTCAATGACTAGAGACTAGAGACAGTCTGATGTGGGGTCAATGACCAGAGAAGAGACAATATGATGTGGGGTCAATGACTAGAGACTAGAGACAGTATGATGTGGGGTCAATGACCAGAGAAGAGACAATATGATGTGGGGTCAATGACTAGAGACTAGAGACAGTATGATGTGGGGTCAATGACTAGAGACTAGAGACAGTATGGTGTGGGGTCAATGACTAGAGACAGTATGATGTGGGGTCAATGACTAGAGACAGAATGATGTGGGGTCAATGACTAGAGAAGAGACAATATGATGTGGGGTCAATGACAAGAGACGAGAGACAGTATGATGTGGGGTCATTGACAAGAGACTAGAGACAGTATAGTGTGGGGTCAATGACTAGAGACGAGAGACAGTATGATGTGGGGTCAATGACAAGAGACTAGAGACAGTATGGTGTGGGGTCAATGACTAGAGACAGTATGATGTGGGGTCAATGATCAGAGACTAAAGACAGTATGATGTGGGGTCAATGACTAGAGACAGTATGATGTGGGGTCAATGACTAGACACAGTATGATGTGGGGTCAATGACTAGAGACAGTATGATGTGGGGTCAATGACTAGACACAGTATGATGTGGGGTCAATGACTAGAGACATTATGATGTGGGGTCAATGACCAGAGACTAGAGACATGATGATTTGGGGTCAATGACTAGAGACAGTATGATGTGGGGTCAATGACCAGAGACTAGAGACAGGATGATTTTGGGTCAATGACCAGAGACTAGAGACAGTTTGATGTGGGGTCAATGATCAGAGACTAGATACAGTATGATGTGGGGTCAATGACTAGACACAGTATGATGTGGGGTCAATGACTAGAGACAGTATGATGTGGGGTCAATGACTAGACACAGTATGATGTGGGGTCAATGACTAGAGACAGTATGATGTGGGGTCAATGACCAGAGACTAGAGACATGATGATTTGGGGTCAATGACTAGAGACAGTATGATGTGGGGTCAATGACCAGAGACTAGAGACAGGATGATTTTGGGTCAATGACCAGAGACTAGAGACAGTTTGATGTGGGGTCAATGATCAGAGACTAGATACAGTATGATGTGGGGTCAATGACTAGAGACAGTATGATGTGGGGTCAATGACTAGAGACAGTATGATGTGGGGTCAATGACTAGATACAGGGTGATGTGGGGTCAATGACTAGAATCAGGATAATGTGTGGTCAATGACTAGAGACAGTATGATGTGGGGTCAATGACCAGAGACTAGAGACAGGATGATTTGGGGTCAATGACCAGAGACTAGAGACAGTATGATGTGGGGTCAATGACCAGAGACTAGAGACAGTATCATATGGGGTCAATGACTAGAGACAGTATGATATGGGGTCAATGACCAGAGACTAGAGACAGGATGATTTTTGGTCAATGACCAGAGACTGGAGACATGAGGATGTGGGGTCAATGACTAGAGACAGGAAGATGTGGGGTCAATGACTATTGACTAGAGACAGTATGATGTGGGGTCAATGACCAGAGAAGAGACAATATGATGTGGGGTCAATGACCAGAGACTAGAGACAGTATGATGTGGGGTCAATGACCAGAGAAGAGACAATATTATTTGGGGTCAATGACCAGAGACTAGAGCCAGTATGATGTGGGGTCAATGACTAGAGACTAGAGACAGTCTGATGTGGGGTCAATGACCAGAGAAGAGACAATATGATGTGGGGTCAATGACTAGAGACTAGAGACAGTATGATGTGGGGTCAATGACCAGAGAAGAGACAATATGATGTGGGGTCAATGACTAGAGACTAGAGACAGTATGATGTGGGGTCAATGACTAGAGACTAGAGACAGTATGGTGTGGGGTCAATGACTAGAGACAGTATGATGTGGGGTCAATGACTAGAGACAGAATGATGTGGGGTCAATGACTAGAGAAGAGACAATATGATGTGGGGTGAATGACAAGAGACGAGAGACAGTATGATGTGGGGTCATTGACAAGAGACTAGAGACAGTATAGTGTGGGGTCAATGACTAGAGACGAGAGACAGTATGATGTGGGGTCAATGACAAGAGACTAGAGACAGTATGGTGTGGGGTCAATGACTAGAGACAGTATGATGTGGGGTCAATGATCAGAGACTAGAGACAGTATGATGTGGGGTCAATGACTAGAGACAGTATGATGTGGGGTCAATGACTAGACACAGTATGATGTGGGGTCAATGACTAGAGACAGTATGATGTGGGGTCAATGACCAGAGAATAGAGACAGGATGATTTTGGGTCAATGACCAGAGACTAGAGACAGTTTGATGTGGGGTCAATGATCAGAGACTAGATACAGTATGATGTGGGGTCAATGACTAGAGACAGTATGATGTGGGGTCAATGACTAGAGACAGTATGATGTGGGGTCAATGACTAGAGACAGTATGATGTGGGGTCAATGACTAGACACAGTATGATGTGTTGTCAATGACTAGAGACAGTATGATGTGGGGTCAATGACCAGAGACTAGAGACATGATGATTTGGGGTCAATGACTAGAGACAGTATGATGTGGGGTCAATGACCAGAGACTAGAGACAGGATGATTTTGGGTCAATGACCAGAGACTAGAGACAGTTTGATGTGGGGTCAATGATCAGAGACTAGATACAGTATGATGTGGGGTCAATGACTAGAGACAGTATGATGTGGGGTCAATGACTAGAGACAGTATGATGTGGGGTCAATGACTAGATACAGGGTGATGTGGGGTCAATGACTAGAATCAGGATAATGTGTGGTCAATGACTAGAGACAGTATGATGTGGGGTCAATGGCCAGAGACTAGAGACAGGATGATTTGGGGTCAATGACCAGAGACTAGAGACAGTATGATGTGGGGTCAATGACCAGAGACTAGAGACAGTATCATGTGGGGTCAATGACTAGAGACAGTATGATATGGGGTCAATGACCAGAGACTAGAGACAGGATGATTTTGGGTCAATGACCAGAGACTGGAGACATGAGGATGTGGGGTCAATGACTAGAGACAGGAAGATGTGGGGTCAATGACTATTGACTAGAGACAGTATGATGTGGGGTCAATGACCAGAGAAGAGACAATATGATGTGGGGTCAATGACCAGAGACTAGAGCCAGTATGATGTGGGGTCAATGACTAGAGACAATATGATATGCGGTCAATGACCAGAGACTAGAGACAGGATGATGTGGGGTCAATGACTAGAGACAGGAAGATGGGGGGTCAATGACTATTGACTAGAGACAGTATGATTTGGGGTCAATTACCAGAGAAGAGACAATATGATGTGGGGTCAATGACTAGAGACTTGAGACAGTATGATGTTGGGTCAATGACCAGAGACTAGAGACAGTATGATGTGGGGTCAATAACTAGAGACTATGATGTGGGGTCAATGACCAGAGACTAGAGCCAGTATGAGTGGGGTCAATGACTAGAGACAGTATGATCTGGTGTCAATGACTAGGGACAGAATTATGTGGGGTCAATGACCAGAGACTAGAGACAGTATGATGTGGAGTCAATGGCCAGAGACTAGAGATATGACGATGTGGGGTCAATGACCAGAGAGTGGAGACAGTATGATGTGGGGTCCATGACTAGAGACTAGAGACAGTATGATGTGGGGTCAATGACTAGAGACTATGATGTGGGATCCATGACCAGAGACTAGAGACTGTATGATGTGGGGTCAATGACTATCATCTGATGTAACACTGAATTATGTAGTGTTCGAACTCTAAAATCTTCTGATGTAACACTGAATTATGTAGTGTTCGAACTCTAAAATCATCTGATGTAACACTGAATTATGTAGTGTTCGAACTCTAAAATCATCTGATGTAACACTGAATTATGTAGTGTTGTAACTCCTTCTAAAATCATCTGATGTAACACTGAATTATGTAGTGTTCGAACTCTAAAATCATCTGATGTAACACTGAATTATGTAGTGTTCGAACTCTAAAATCATCTGATGTAACACTGAATTATGTAGTGTTGTAACTCCTTCTAAAATCATCTGATGTAACACTGAATTATGTAGTGTTGTAACTCCCTCTAAAATCATCTGATGTAACACTGAATTATGTAGTGTTGTAACTCCTTCTAAAATCATTTGATTTAACACTGAATTATGTAGTGTTGTAACTCCTTCTAAAATCATCTGATTTAACACTGAATTATGTAGTGTTGTAACTCCCTCTAAAATCATCTGATTTAACACTGAATTATGTAGTGTTGGTGTAACTCCTAAAATCATCAGACGTTTCAACCTTCTTCAACCTTCTTAACGTTTCAACCTTCTTCAACATGTGTATCTCCCTCAAACTCTTCTCTGTCTTCTCCGTGTTTTAGCGAGGGAAGAGTGTGGGCCAGTGTTTGTCCAGGAACCAGATGACGCCATCTTTCCGTTGCACTCTGAGGAGAAGAAAGTCATGATGAGCTGTGAAGCCAGAGGCAACCCTGCACCTGCATACAGGTATGACTCTGTCTCTAACCCTGCACCTGTATACAGGTATGACTCTGTCTCTAACCCTGCGCCTGTATACAGGTATGACTCTGTCTCTAACCCTGCACCTGTATACAGGTATGACTCTGTCTCTAACCCTGCACCTGCATACAGGTATGACTCTGTCTCTAACCCTGTACCTGTATACAGGTATGACTTTGTCTCTAACCCTGTACCTGTATACAGGTATGACTCTGTCTCTGTCTCTAACCCTGTACCTGTATACAGGTATGACTCTGTCTCTAACCCTGTACCTGTATACAGGTATGACTCTGTCTCTGTCTCTAACCCTGTACCTGTATACAGGTATGTCTCTGTCTCTGTCTCTAACCCTGTACCTGTATACAGGTATGACTCTGTCTCTGTCTCTAACCCTGTACCTGTAGACAGGTATATCTCTGTCTCTAACCCTGTACCTGTATACAGGTATGATTCTGTCTCTAACCCTGTACCTGTATACAGGTATGTCTCTGTCTCTAACCCTGTACCTGTAGACAGGTATATCTCTGTTTCTAACCCTGTACCTGTATACAGGTATGTCTCTGTCTCTAACCCTGCACCTGCATACAGGTATGACTCTGTCTCTGTCTCTAACCCTGTACCTAGCATCCGTGTTTAGCACTAACTGATGTGTATTTAGTGCTTTGTCTAGGTAGCCGGAAAGTAGAGCATTGCAGTAGTCTTAACTAGAAGTGACTAAAGTATGGATACATTTTTCTGCATCATTTTTGGACAGAAAGTTTCAGAAAGTTTCAGATTTTTGCAATGTTACGTAGATGCAATAAAGCTGTCCTTTAAACATTATGGATATGTTCGTCAAAAGAGAGATCAGGGTCCAGAGTAACGCTGAGGTCCTTCACAGTTTTATTTGAGATGACTGTACAACCATCAAGATTAATTGTCAGATCCAACAGAAGATCTCTTTGTTTCTTGGGACCTAGAACTAGCATCTCTTTTTTGTCAGAGTTTAAAAGTAAAACATTTGCAGCCATCAACTTCCTTATGTCTGAAACACAGGTTTCCAGGGAGGGAAATGTTTGTGATTCACCATGTTTCATTAATGTACTGTTGTGTATAATCCGCATAGCAGTGAAAGTTAACATTATGTTTTCGAATGACATCACCAATAGGTAAAATATATAGTGAAAACAATATTGGTCCTAAAACGGAACCTTGAGGAACACCGAAATGTACAGTTGACAAACCATCCACAGAGACAAACTGATATCTTTCCGACAGATAAGATCTAAACCAGGCCAGAACTTGTCAGTGTAGACCAATTTGGGTTTCCAATCTCTCCAAAAGAATGTGATGATCGATGGTGTCAAACGCAGCTCTAAGTTCTAGGAGCACGAGGACAGATGCAGAGCCTCGGTCTGACGTCATTAACATGTCATTTACCACCTTCACAAGTGCAGTCTCAGTGCTATGATTGGGTCTCAAACCAGACTGAAGCATTTCCTATACATTTTTTGTCTTCAGGACGGCAGTGAGTTGCTGCGCAACAGCTTAAAAAAAAGATTGATAACACCTATCATACTGCTATGGCTGACCCAGTAAACAGCCTATCATACTACTATGATAGCGGAACCCCTTACCAACAACTAATGAAATTGCAGGGCGCCAAATACAAATCAACAGAAATCTCAGTATTTTACACCATTTTAAAGATACAATTCTCGTTATTAATCCAGCCACAGTGTCTGATTTCAAAAATGCTTTACAGCGAAAGCTCCACAAACGATTATGTTAGGTTACCTAAAAGCCACAGAAAAACCCAGCCATTTTTCCAGCCAAAGAGAGGAGTCACAAAAAGCACAAATAGAGATAAAATGTATCACTAACCTTTGATGTGTTCATCAGATGACACTCATAGGACTTCATGTTACACAATACAGGTATGTTTTGTTCGATAAAATACATATTTATATAAAAAATCTCATTTTACATTGGCGCATTTCGTTCAGTAGTTCTAAAACATGCAGTGACTGTGCAGAGAGCCACATGAATTCACAGAAATAATCATTATAAATGTTGATAAAAATTGCAGTGTTATGCATAGAACTTTAGATACACTTCTCCTTCATGCAACCGCTGTGTCAGATTTCAAAAAACGTTACGGAAAAAGCATAATCTGAGTACGGCGCTCAGAGCCCAAACCAGCCAAAAGAAATATCCGCCATGTTGCGCAGTCAACATTAGTAAAAAATAGCATTATAAATATTCACTTGCCTTTGATGATCTTCATCAGAATGCACTCCCAGGAATTGGTGTTCCACAATATGTTTGTTTTGTTTTGTCAAAATAGCTTCTTTTGTTAGCGCATTTGGAAAACAAAACCAAACGCGCATTCAGGTCCAGTCGGACTAAAAGTTCAAAAAGTTATATTACAGGTCGAGGAAACTTGTCAAACTAAGTATAGAATCCATCTTTAGTGGAAACCTTAGGAAGGCAAAATAACCCATATCCCACTGTGTATTCGATAGGGGCTGAGATCAAATCTACAAACATCAGATTTCCCACATCCTGTTTGGATTTTTTCTCAGGTTTTTGCCTGCCATATAGGTTCTGTTATACTCACAGACATCATTCGAACAGTTTTAGAAACGTCCGAGTGTTTTCTATCCAATAGTAATAATATGCATATATTAGCATCTGGAACTGAGTAGGAGGCAGTTTACTCTGGGCACGCTATTCATCCAAAAGTGAAAATGCTGTCCCCTATCCTAAAGAAGTTCACTTCTGTCAACAGGTTTTTGTATTGTGGGAGATTAGGGCGTATTTCATAGTTCTCAACCAATGTCTGTTCACTTGGGTGTGGCCACTGAGTGAGCATAGTTTACTTTATGAAAACAATTCTCTCATTTAGAAGCTAAAATTACATTTAATCTTTTCAAGAAGTTTCATATTTAAACATTTAAATTGCACAACAATTCAATGTGAATCTGATAACTAGAATGTGATAACTAGAATGTGACTTTCCAATATACAATTTATGTCGTCCTATCATCAAATTTAATGTCCCAAACACCAACTGATCTGACATCATATTCTTTAAGTACCAACGGACACTTTCAACTAGTTGGATTACAGAAATATATTTTTTTACCCCCAACCTTTTTATGTTACCATACTCTCTCTATTTTAACAAAGGGCTTTCCAAGAGTTCATTTGTACTATGGAGAGAAAAGGAGGAAAGGTATTTATGGGGGTCATAAACCTCCACCAACAGGGCAACATCATGACACAACCTATCATACTACTATGGCTGACCCTGTAAACAACCTGTCATACTTATATGGCTGACCCTGTAAACAACCTGTCATACTTATATGGCTGACCCTGTAAACAACCTGTCATACTACTATGGCTGACCCTGTAAACAACCTGTCATACTTATATGGCTGACCCTGTAAACAACCTGTCATACTACTATGGCTGACCCTGTAAACAACCTGTCATACTACTATGGCTGACCCTGTACAATAACACCTATCATACCACTATGACTGACCCTGTACAATAACACCTATCATACCACTATGACTGACCCTGTAAACATCCTGTCATACCACTATGACTGACCCTGTAAACAACCTGTCATACTACTATGGCTGACCCTAAAAAAAACCTGTCATACTACTATGGCTGACCCTGTAAAACAACACATTACACTGCATGTATCATGCTACTATGACTGACCCTGTAAACAACCTGTCATACTACTATGGCTGACCCTGTAAACAACCTGTCATACTACTATGGCTGACCCTGTAAACAACCTGTCATACTACTATGGCTGACCCTGTAAACAACCTGTCATACTACTATGGCTGACCCTGTACAATAACACCTATCATACCACTGTGACTGACCCTGTAAAACAACACCTATCATGCTACTATAACTGACACTGTAAAACAACACCTATCATACTAATATGACTGACCCTGTAAAACACCTATCTGGTGGATGTGACAATAAACCCTTTTCCGTCTCTATTTGTTCATATTCATTCAAATCAAAACATCAGATTGTTTACCTTTTTGTGTAAAGACATTTATGTGATCTTTGTCTCTGCAGTTGGTTTATCAATGGAACAGAAGTGGATATTGAGGCAGTTTACCGTTACAGCTTGATCGACGGCAACTTGATAATAACCAATGCCAGCGAGACGGCAGACTATGGGAGATACCAGTGTAAGGCAGAGAACAGCTACGGGACGGTCCTGAGTCGGGATGCACTGCTACAGTTTACCTGTGAGTATCTCTCTCTGATCGCTCTCGGCTCTCTCTCCGACTTTCTCTCCGACCTTCTCTATGATCTCTCTCTGACCTCTCTTATCTCTCTCTGATCTCTCTTTCTCTCTCTCTCTCTGATTTCTCGCTGATCTCTCGCTGATCTCTCTCTGATATCTCTCTTATCCATCTCTGGTCTCTCTCTAATCTCTCTCTCTGATCTCTCTCTGATCTCAAATTCAAATTCAGAATGGTTTATTGGCATTAAATACAATTTGTAGATTTTGCCAAAGCAGTACAGTGGTACAGCATTTCAGTAAATACAGTACAATGCAATGAGGATAATGAAATCCAGTTCATTTCAGGAGTAATAATAATGGCAGTGTATAATCATGTATACAGGTACAACACTACTGCTGTAGTATTGTGGAATCTTAGGTCTAATTAAATGAAACATGTGTTTATAAAAAATTGTGAATTGCTAATAAATAAACAATAAAATATACATGGATGATGGTTCCACTATGTATGACTTGTTAGTTATATACAATGTTAATACTTCAGGGAATTAATGGTCACGGGATGTCCCTCTGACTAATACATATCTAGCAGTAATATTTGCGGTTTCTTCCTCTCCCACAATAATTCCCAGCTTTATGTCATTGGTAAATGCACAGAAGTTGAGGATTGATTGAGATATTTTCTTGAAGAAAAATAATCTTAGTTGGTAGTATTTCTCACAGTAGAGGAGAAAGCACATTGTACCTCCCTGTGTCATGCGGTGACCACATAGACGCTCCTCTTCAGGCGGCCATCTCTATTATTATTTGATTTGATTTATTTTGGGTGGGTAGATCAGCTTTAATATTGCAGATAGATTGGCTCCCATCAATGTAATTGTCTGCTTTATTTTCATTCCCCCATATATATATATATATATATATATATATATATATATATATATATATATATATATATATATATATTTTTTTTTTTTTAAATAAAATAAATAAATACATATATTTATTTATTTAAATAAAAAAAATCTCTCCACTCTACAAAATGGACTCTTGGAAAGCCCTTTGTTAAAATATATATATATATATATATATACAGTGCATTCGGAAAGTATTAAGGCCCCTTGACTTTTTACACATTTTGTTACATTACAGCCTTATTCTAAAATGGATTAAATATTGTTTTGTCCTCATCAATCTACACATAATACCCCATAATGACAAATAAAAACGTTTTTATGTTTTATTTTAGCAAATGTATTAAAAATAAAAACAGAAATATAATTTTTACGTAAGTATTCAGACCCTACACAGTACTTTGTTAAAGCACCTTTGGCAGTGATTACAGCCTCGGTCTTCTTGGGTATGATGCTGCAAGCTTGGCACACCTGTATGTGGGGAGTTTCTCCCTTCTCTGCAGATCCGCTCAAACAATGTCAGGTTGGATGGGGAGTGTCGCTGCACAGCTATTTTCAGGTCTCTCCAGAGATGTTTGATCGGGTTGAAGTCCGGGCTCTGACTTGGCCAATTAAGGACATTCAGAGACTTGTCCCGAAGACACTCCTGTGTCGTCTTGGCTGTGTGCTTTGGGTCATTGTCCTGTTGGAAGGTGAACCTTTGCCCCAGTATGAGGTCCTGAGCTCTCTGGAACAGGTTTTCATCAATGATCTCTCTTTACTTTGCTCCGTTCATCTTTCTCTCAATCCTGACTAGTCTCCCAGTCCCTGCCGTTAAAAAACATCCCCACAGCATGATGCTGCCACCACCATGCTTCACCGCAGGGATGGTGCCAGATTTCCTCCAGGCGCTTGGCATTCAGGCCAAATAATTCAATCTTGGTTTCATCAGACCAGAGAATCTTGTTTCTCATGGTCAGAGAGTCGTTTAGGTGCCTTTTGGCAAACTCCAAGCGGGCTGTCATGTTACTTTTACTGAGGAGGGGCTTCTGTCTGGCCACTCTACCATAAAGGCCCGATTGGTGGAGTGCTGCAGTCAAAGACACCAGTCACCCTAGTCATAGACTGTCCTCTCTGCTACCGCACAGCAAGCGGTACCGGAGGTCGAGGTCTGGGAATAACAGGCTCCACCCCCAAGCCATAAGACTACTGAACAACTAATCAAATTGCCCCCCCCCCCCCCCCCCACCCACAAATATGTGTATGTGATCAATAAAATGTGATTTGACCCCTGGACATTGACTCAGTACCGGTACCCCTGTATATATCCTTATGTTTGTGTACATTTCTTGTTACTTTTTCATTGATTACATTTTTTTTTTTACTTTAGTTTATCTACTAAATATTTTATTATCTCTATTTCCTGAACTGCATTGTTGGTTAGGGGCTTGCAAGTAAACATTCGGCACAAATGACAAATAAAATGTAATTTCATTTTCAGAGCATTAAAATCTCTACACAAAAGCACATTTCCCTCAGCTTGAAACTGGTTGGTCTCTCTTTGGAGATTATCATAAAACTGATTGTCACAGTAAGATGAATGTATGCTCTTCAACCAATTGCTGCCCGCACCCGCGCGCCCGACTAGCATCACTACTCTGGACGGGACTGACTTAGAATATGTGGACAATTACAAATACCTAGGTGTCTGGTTAGACTGTAAACTCTCCTTCCAGACTCACATTAGGCATCTCCAATCCAAAATTAAATCTAGAATTGGCTCCCTATTTCCCAACAAAGCCTCCTTCACTCATACTGCCAAACATACCTTCGTAAAACTGACTATCCTACCGATCCTTGACTTCAGCGATGTCATTTACAAAATAGCCTCCAACACTCTACTCAGCAAACTGGATGTAGTCTATCACAGTGCCATTCTACATTGTAGAATAATAGTAAGACATCACAACTATGAAATAACTCTGGTCTCCCGCATCGCGGTCTCCCGCATCCCGGGCTCCCGTTTGCCCTGCATCCCGGTCTCCCACGTGCCCTGCATCCCGGTCTCCCGCGTGCCCTGCATCCCGGTCTCCCGTGTGCCCTGCATCCCGGTCTCCCGTGTGCCCTGCATCCCGGTCTCCCACGTGCCCTGCATCCCTGTCTCCCACGTGCACTGCATCCCGGTCTCCCACGTACCCTGCATCCCTGTCTCCCACGTGCACTGCATCCCGGTCTCCCACGTACCCTGCATCCCGGTCTCCCACGTGCCCTGCATCCCGGTCTCCCACGTGCCCTGCATCCCGGTCTCCCGTGTGCCCTGACTCCCGGTCTCCCACGTGCTCTGCATCCCGGTCTCCCGCGTGCCCTGCATCCCGGTCTCCTGCATTCCCTGCATCCCAGTCTCCTGCATTCCCTGCATCCCGGTCTCCCGCGTGCCCTGCATCCTGGTCTCCCGCCTCCCGGTCTCCCACGTGCCCTGCATCCCGGTCTCCTGCGTGCCCTGCATCCCGGTCTCCCGTGTGCCCTGCATCCCGGTCTCCCGTGTGCCCTGCATCCCGGTCTCCCACGTGCCCTGCATCCCGGTCTCCCGCGTGCCTTGCATCCCGGTCTCCCGCGTTCCCTGCATCCCTGTCTCCCGCATCCCGGTCTCCCACGTGCCCTACATCCCAGTCTCCCGCGTGCCCTGCATCCCTGTCTCCCGCATCCCGGTCTCCCACGTGCCCTACATCCCAGTCTCCCGCGAGCCCTGCATCCCGGTCTCCCACGAGCCATGCATCCCGGTCTCCCGCGTGCCCTGCATCCCAGTCTTATGCATTCCCTGCATCCTGGTCTCCTGCATTCCCTGCATCCCGGTCTCCCGCGTGCCCTACATCCCAGTCTCCTGCATTCCCTGCATCCAGGTCTCCGGCATTCCCTGCATCCCAGTCTCCCGCATGCCCTGCATCCCTGTCTCCCGCATCCCAGTCTCCCGCGTGCCCTGCATCCCGGGTCTCCCACGTGCCCTGCATCCCGGTCTCCCACGTGCCCTGCATCCCTGTCTCCCACGTGCACTGCATCCCGGTCTCCCACGTACCCTGCATCCCTGTCTCCCACGTGCACTGCATCCCGGTCTCCCACGTACCCTGCATCCCGGTCTCCCACGTGCCCTGCATCCCGGTCTCCCACGTGCCCTGCATCCCGGTCTCCCGTGTGCCCTGACTCCCGGTCTCCCACGTGCTCTGCATCCCGGTCTCCCGCGTGCCCTGCATCCCGGTCTCCTGCATTCCCTGCATCCCAGTCTCCTGCATTCCCTGCATCCCTGTCTCCCGCGTGCCCTGCATCCTGGTCTCCCGCCTCCCGGTCTCCCACGTACCCTGCATCCCGGTCTCCCGCGTGCCCTGCATCCCAGTCTCCCGCTTTCCCTTCATGCCAGTCTCCCGAATTCCCTACATCCCGGACTCCCGCATTCCCTTCATCCCGGTCTCCCATGTGCCCTGCATCCCGGTCTCCCGCATTACCTGCATCCCGGTGTCCCGCATTCCCTGCATCCCAGACTCCCGCATTCCCTTCATCCCAGTCTCCCTCATTCCCTGCATCCCGGTTTCCCGCATTCTCTGCATCCCAGACTCCCGCGTGCCCTGCATTCTGTAGTGCAGACATGGCCTGCTCTCCCTTGCTTCTCAAAGATGCCCTCTGGTGGTCGAGCTAGCAATAACTTGCAGTAACAGAGAAAATAGCTGACAATTAAATGACGTGCCACAGAATGCTGCAGCAACCCGCTAGGTGTGCCGTAGTATGACGCAACTTTTAAATGAGGAACCACTGTAGGCTAGTAATGTAACAATTGTATTTGTATTTACAGATGGCATATAAGTTAGATGTTAAAAGACACCAAAAAAAAGATTAATGTTCTGACTTGTGAAGACATATGCCTAGTTTCCTGAATCAGGTCACATATGCTGAGCACTTGTTAGCTACTTTTCCTTGACTCTGCTGTCCAACATCCCAAACCAACTCAATTTGATTGAGGTCGGTGGATTGTGGAGGCCAGGTCATCTGATGCAGCACTCCATCACTCTCCTTCTTGGTAAAAATAGCCCTTACATTGCCTGGAGGTGTGTTGGGTCATTGTCCTGTTGGAAAATAAATGATCGTCCCTCTAAGCCCAAATCAGATGGATGGTGCTTCACTGCAGAATACGGTGGTAGCCGTGCTGGTTAAGTGTGCCTTGAATTCTAAGTAAATCACAGACAGTGTCACCAGCAAAGCACCCCCCCCACGCAATAACACCCCCTTCTCCATGCTTTACGGTGGGAAATACACATGCAGAGATCATCCATTCACCCACACCGCTTCTCACAAAGACACGGCAGTTGGAACCAAAAATCTCCAACTTAGACTCCAGACCAAAGGACACATTTCCACCAGTCTAATGTCCATTGCTCATGTTTCTTGGCTCAAACAAGTCTCTTCTTCTTATTGGTGTCCTTTAGTAGTGGTTTCTTTTTAGCAATTCGACCATGAAGGCCTGATTCACGCAGTCTCCTCTGAACAGTTGATGTTGAGATGTGTCTGTTGAACTCTGTGAAGCATTTATTTGGGCTGCAATTCCTGAGGCTGGTAACTCTAATGAACTTTTCCTCTGCAGCAGAGGTAACTCTGGGTCTTCCATTCCTGTAGCGGTCCTCATGAGAGCCAGTTTCATCGTAACGCTTGTTGGTTTTTGCGATTGCCCTTGAAGAAATGTTCAATGTTCTTGAAATGTTGCTTATTGACCTTCATGTCTTAAAGTAAGGATGGACTGTCGTTCCTCTTTGCTTATTTGAGCTGTTCTTGCCATAATATGGACTTTATCTTTTACCAAATAGGGCTGTCTTCTGTATACCAACCCTACCTTGTCACAACACAACTGATTGGCTCAAACACATTACACATTAAGAAGGAAAGAAATTCCACAAATGAACTTTTAACAAGGCACACCTGTAAATTGAAATGTATTCCAGGTGACAACTTCATGAAACTGGTTGGTGTGTGTGTGAGGTGGGGGGGGGGGGGTGCGGGTGTGAGTTTTCCTGCAGTAGATGTGACTGAGGATATACAGTATGGTGTGTTGTATTATGTGTGTGGTTGATGAACCCCCACAATACTTAGACTAAGAGCAACAACCACGACCAACACAAGAGGACATGTTGTGCTGTGTGTGTTTCAACTAAAAACATTCTTCAGTAGCAAGAAAGAGAAATTATAGAAATAGACAACAAGAAAAATGCAACATATGTGACAAGTGTTGATCTAATCTCTCTCTCTCCCTCTCCCCCTCCCTCTCCCTCTCCCTCTCTCTCCTCTCTCTCAATTCAATTCAATTCAACTGAAGGACTTTATTGGCATGGAAAACATATGTTTACATTGCCAAGCAAGTGAAATAGATAATAAACAAAACTGAAATAAATGTACAATAAACATTAAACTCACAAAAGTTCCAAAATAATAAAGACATTTGAAATGTCATATTATGTCGTTATACAGCGTTGTAACAATGTGCAAATAGTGAAAGTACAAAAGGGAAAATTAAAAAAAACTGTTCACAAATCTTGCTGCTGTGATGTCACACTGGTATTTCACCCAGTAGATATGGGAGTTTATCAAAATTGGTTTTGTTTTCAAATTCCTTGTGGATCTGTGTAATCTGAGGGAAATATGTGTCTCTAATATGGTCATACATTTGGCATGAGGTTAGGAAGTGCAGCTTAGTTTCCACCTCATTTTGTGCCATCACAGTGGTCAGGTTTTCTGCCATTCTGTATTCTGTACTCTCTGTTTAGGGCCAAGTAGAATTCTAGTTTGTTCTGTTTATTGTTAATTCTTTCCAATGGGTCAAGTAATAATCTTTTAGTTTTCTCATGATTTGGTTTGGTCTAATTGTGTTTCTGTCCTGGGGCTCTGTGGGGTGTGTTTCTGTTTGTGTCCAGAGCCCCAGGACCAGCTTGCTTAGGGGACTCTTCAGGTTCATCTCTCTGTAGGTGATGGCTTTGTTTTGGAAGGTTTGGGAATAATTTATTTTTAGGAGTTGTAGAATTTAACTGCTCTTTTCTGGATTTTGATAATTAGCTGGTATCGGACTAATTCTGCTCTGCATGCATTATTTGGTGTTTTACGTTGTACACAGAGGATATTTTTGCAGAATTCTGCATCTCAATTTGGTGTTTGCCCCATTTTGTGAATTTTGGTTGGTGAGCGGGCCCTTTACCTCACAACCATAAAGGGCAATGGGTTCTACAACTGATTCAAGTATTTTTAGCCAGATCCTATTTGGTATTTCAAATTGTATGTTCCTTTTGATGTTGTAGAAGGCCCTTCTGGCATTAGCCCTAGGACCATGCCCCAGGACTACCTGACATGATGACTCATTGCTGTCCCCAGTCCACCTGGCCGTGCTGCTGCTCCAGTTTCAACTGTTCTGCCTTATTATTATTCAACCATGCTGGTCATTTATGAACATTTGAACATCTTGGCCATGTTCTGTTATAATCTCCACCCGGCACAGCCAGAAGAGGACTGGCCACCCCACATAGCCTGGTTCCTCTCTAGGTTTCTTCCTAGGTTTTGGCCTTTCTAGGGAGTTTTTCCTAGCCACCGTGCTTCTACACCTGCATTAATTGCTGTTTGGGGTTTTAGGCTGGGTTTCTGTACAGCACTTTGAGATATCAGCTGATGTACGAAGGGCTATATAAATACATTTGATATGATTTGATTTTGATTTATATCTCAGATCGTTCACAGCTTTGTGGAAGCTAAGTCTTCTGATCGCTCTCTGATCCCTCTCTAATCCATATCTGATCTCTCTCTGATCCCTCTCTGATCAATATCTCTCTGATCTCTGTCTGATCTCTCTCTGAACTCTCCCTTATCTCTCTCTTTGATATCTCTCTGATCCCTGTCTCTGATCTTGCTCTTATGTAGCTCTGGTCTCCCTCTCTCTCGCTTCAATCTCTCTCTGATTCATATCTGATCTCTCTCTCTGATCTCTATCCCTGATATCTCTCTAATCTAGCTAGCTTCCGGCGCCGACAGAGATGGCCGCCTCGCTTCGCGTTCCTAGGAAACTATGCAGTGTTTTGTTTTTTTACGTGTTATTTCTTACATTAGTACCCCAGGTCATCTTAGGTTTCATTACATACAGTCGAGAAGAACTACTGAATATAAGATCAGTGTCAACTCACCGTCAGTATGACCAAGAATATGTTTTTCACGACGCGGATCCTGTGTTCTGCCTTTCACCCAGGACAACGGAATGGATCCCATGCAGCGACCCAAAAAAACGAGAAAAAGAGGGAAACGAGGCGGTCTTCTGGTCAGACTCCGGAGACGGGCACATCGTGCACCACTCCCTAGCATTCTTCTCGCCAATGTCCAGTCTCTTGACAACAAGGTTGATGAAATCCGAGCAAGGGTAGCATTCCAGAGGGACATCAGAGACTGTAACGTTCTTTGCTTCACGGAAACATGGCTCACTGGAGAGACGCTATCGGAGGCGGTGCAGACAGCGGGTTTCTCCACGCATCGCGCCGACAGAAACAAACATCTTTCTGGTAAGAAGAGGGGCGGGGGCGTATGCCTTATGGCTAACGAGACATGGTGTGATGAAAGAAACATACACAAACTCAAATCCTTCTGTGCACCTGATTTAGAATTCCTCACAATCAAATGTAGACCGCATTATCTAGCAAGAGAATTCTCTTCGATTATAATCACAGCCGTATATATCCCCCCCAAAGCAGACACATCGATGGCTCTGAACAAACTTTATTTGACTCTTTGCAAACTGGAATCCATTTATCCGGAGGCTGCATTCATTGTAGCTGGGAATTTTGACAAAGCTAATCTGAAAACAAGACTCCCTAAATTTTATCAGCATATCGATTGCGCAACCAGTGGTGGAAAAACCTTGGATCATTGTTACTCTAACTTCTGCGACGCATATAAGGCCCTGCCCCGCCCTCCTTTCAGAAAAGCTGACCACGACTCCATTTTGTTGATCCCTGCCTACAGACAGAAACTAAAACAAGAGGCTCCCACGCTGAGGTCTGTCCAACGCTGGTCCGACCAAGCTGACTCCACACTCCAAGACTGCTTCCATCACATGGACTGGGACATGTTTCGTATTGCGTCAGATAACAATATTGACGAATACGCTGATTCGGTGTGCGAGTTCATTAGAACGTGCATTGAAGATGTCGTTCCCATAGCAACGATTAAAACATTCCCTAACCAGAAACCGTGGATTGATGGCAGCATTCGCGTGAAACTGAAAGCGCGAACCACTGCTTTTAATCAGGGCAAGGTGACTGGTAACATGACCGAATACAAACAGTGCAGCTAATCCCTCCGCAAGGCTATCAAACAAGCTAAGCGTCAGTACAGAGACAAAGTAGAATCTCAATTCAACGGCTCAGACACAAGAGGCATGTGGCAGGGTCTACAGTCAATCACGGACTACAAGAAGAAATCCAGCCCAGTCACGGACCAGGATGTCCTGCTCCCAGGCAGACTAAATAACTTTGTTGCCCGCTTTGAGGTCAATACAGTGCCACTGACATGGCCTGCAACGAAAACATGCGGACTCTCCTTCACTGCAGCCGAGGTGAGTAAGACACTTAAACGTGTTAACCCTCGCAAGGCTGCAGGCCCGGATGGCATCCCCAGCCGCGCCCTCAGAGCATGCGCAGACCAGCTGGCCGGTGTGTTTACGGACATATTCAATCAATCCCTATACCAGTCTGCTGTTCCCACATGCTTCAAGAGGGCCACCATTGTTCCTGTCCCCAAGAAAGCTAAGGTAACTGAGCTAAACGACTACCGCCCGGTAGCACTCACTTCTGTCATGATGAAGTTCTTTGAGAGACTAGTCAAGGACCATATCACCTCCACCCTACCCGACACCCTAGACCCACTCCAATTTGCTTACCGCCCAAATAGGTCCACAGACGATACAATCTCAACCACACTGCACACTGCCCTAACCCATCTGGACAAGAGGAATACCTATGTGAGAATGCTGTTCATCGACTACAGCTCGGCATTCAACACCATAGTACCTCCAAGCTCGTCATCAAGCTCGAGACCCTGGGTCTCGACCCCGCCCTGTGCAACTGGGTACTGGACTTCCTGACGGGCCGCCCCCAGGTGGTGAGGGTAGGCAACAACATCTCCACCCCGCTGATCCTCAACACTGGGGCCCCACAAGGGTGCGTTCTGAGCCCTCTCCTGTACTCCCTGTTCACCCACGACTGCGTGGCCACGCACGCCTCCAACTCAATCATCAAGTTTGCGGACGACACAACAGTGGTAGGCTTGATTACCAACAACGACGAGACGGCCTACAGGGAGGAGGTGAGGGCCCTCGGAGTGTGGTGTCAGGAAAATAACCTCACACTCAACGTCAACAAAACTAAGGAGATGATTGTGGACTTCAGGAAACAGCAGAGGGAACACCCCCCTATCCACATCGATGGAACAGTAGTGGAGAGGGTAGTAAGTTTTAAGTTCCTCGGCATACACATCACAGACAAACTGAATTGGTCCACTCACACAGACAGCATCGTGAAGAAGGCGCAGCAGCGCCTCTTCAACCTCAGGAGATTGAAGAAATTTGGTTTGTCACCAAAAGCACTCACAAACTTCTACAGATGCACAATCGAGAGCATCCAGGCGGGCTGTATCACCGCCTGGTACGGCAACTGCTCCGCCCACAACCGTAAGGCTCTCCAGAGGGTAGTGAGGTCTGCACAACGCATCACCGGGGGCAAACTACCTGCCCTCCAGGACACCTACACCACCCGATGTTACAGGAAGGCCATAAAGATCATCAAGGACATCAACCATCCGAGCCACTGCCTGTTCACCCCGCTATCATCCAGAAGGCGAGGTCAGTACAGGTGCATCAAAGCTGGGACCGAGAGACTGAAAAACAGCTTCTATCTCAAGGCCATCAGACTGTTAAACAGCCACCACTAACATTGAGTGGCTGCTGCCAACACACTGACACTGACACTGACTCATCTCCAGCCACTTTAATAATGGGAATTGATGGGAAATGATGTAAATATATCACTAGCCACTTTAAACAATGCTACCTTATATAATGTTACTTACCCTACATTATTCATCTCATATGCATACGTATATACTGTATATCATCGACTGCATCCTTATGTAATACATGTATCACTAGCCACTTTAACTATGCCACTTTGTTTACATACTCACCTCATGTATATACTGTACTCGATACCATCTACTGTATCCTGCCTATGCTGCTCTGTACCATCACTCATTCATATATCCTTATGTACATATTCTTTATCCCCTTACACTGTGTATAAGACAGTAGTTTTGGTATTGTTAGTTAGATTACTTGTTGGTTATTACTGCATTGTCGGAACTAGAAGCACAAGCATTTCGCTACACTCGCATTAACATCTGCTAACCATGTGTATGTGACAAATAAAATTTGATTTGATTTGATTTAATCTATAGTTGAAGTTGGAAGTTTACATACACTTAGGTTGGAGTCATTAAAACTCGTTTTTCAACCACTCCACACATTTCATGTTAACAAACTATAGTTTTGACAAGTCGGTTAGGACATCTACTTTGTGCATGACACAAGTACTTTTTCCAACAATTGTTTACAGACAGATTATTTCACTTATAATTCAGTGTATCACAATTCCAGTAGGCCAGAAGTTTACATACACTAAGTTGACTGTTGCCTTTTAACAGCTTGGAAAATTCCAGAAAATTATGTCATGGCTTTAGAAGCCTCTGATAGGCTAATTGACATAATTTGAGTCAATTGAAGGTGTAGCTGTGGATGTATTTCAAGGCCTACCTTCAAACTCAGTGCCTCTTTGCTTAACATCATGGGAAAATCTGAAGAAAATTGTAGACCTCCACAAGTCTGGTTCATCTATGGGAGCAATTTCAAAATGCCGTAAGGTACCACGTTCATCTGTACAAATAATAGTTTGCAAGTATAAGCACCATGGGGACCACACAGACGTCATTCCGCTCAGGAAGGAGACACGTTCTCTCTCCTAGAGATGAACGTACATTGGTGAGAAAAGTGCAAATTAATCCCAGAACAACAGCAAAGGACCTTGTGAAGATGCTGGGGGAAACAGGTACAAAAGTATCTATATCCACAGTAAAACGAGTCCTATATTGACATAACCTGAAAGGTCAGCAAGGAAGAAGCCACTGCTCCAAAACCACCATAAAAAGCCGGACTACGGTTTGCAACTGCACATGGGGACAAAGATTATAATTTTTGGAGAAATGTCCTCTGGTCTGATGAAACAAAAATATAATATTTTGGCCATAATGACCATCGTTAGTTTGGAGGAAAAAGGGGGAGACTTGCAAACCGAAGAACTCCATCCCAACCGTGAAGTACAGGGGTGGCAGCATCATGTTGTGGGGGTGCTTTGCTGCAAGAGGGCTGGTGCACTTCACAAAATAGACGGCATCATGAGGTGGGAAATTATGAGGATATATTGAAGCAACATCTCAAAACATCAGTCAGGAATTTAAAGCTTGGTCGCAAATGGGTCTTCCAAATGGACAATGACCCCAAGCATACTTCCAAAGTTGTGGCAAAAATTGCCTTAAGGACAAAAAAGTCAAGGTATTGGAGTGGACATCACAAAGCCCTGACCTCAATCCTACAGAAAATGTGTGGGCAGAACTGAAAAAGTATGTGCAAGCAAGGAGGCCTACAAACCTGACTCAGTTACACCAGCTCTGTCAGGAGGAATGGGCCAGAACTTATTGTGGGAAGCTTGTGGAAGGCTTCCAAAAAATGTTTGACCCAAGTTAAACCATTTAACGGCAATGCTCCCAAATACGAATTGAGTGTATGTAAACTTCTGACCCACTGGGAATGTGATGAAAGAAATAGAAGCTGAAATAAATCATTCTCTCTACTATTATTCTGACATTTCACATTCTTAAAATAAAATGGTAATCCTAACTGACCTAAAACAGAGGATGGATTTTTACCAGGATTAAATGTCAGGAATTGTGAAAAACTGAGTTTAAATATATTTGGCTCAGGTGTATGTACATTTCCGAATTCAATTGTATCTCTTTTCTATCTCTATCGCTCTCTCTCTGATCCCTCTCTAAACTCTATATGATCCCTCTCAGAACTATCTCTGATCTCTCTCTCTCTCTCTCTGATCTCTCTCTGACCTCTCTGATCCCTCTATGATCTCTCTCTGATCTCTCTCTGATCTCTCTCTGATCTCTCTCTGACCTCTCTGATCTCTCTCTGATCTCGCTCTGATCCCTCTATGATCTCTCTCTGACCTCTCATCCCTCTATGATCCCTCTATGATCTCTCTCTGATCTCTCCCTTGTCTCTCTCTTATCTCTTTCTTTGACATATCTCTGATCTCTCTCTTATTAAGCTCAAGTCTCACTCTATCTCTGATCTCTCTTGCTATCTCTGATTGCTCCCTCTCTCTCTGATCTCTCTCTGATCACTCTTTCTCTGATCTCTTTGTGATCCCTCTTTGATCTCTATCTCTGATCCCTATTTGATCTCTCGCTTATCTCTCTGATCTCTCTTTCTCTGATCTCTATCTGTCTATGATATCTCTGCTCTTTCTCTGTCCATGATAGCTCTCTGATCTCTCTGATCCCTCTATGATTACTCTCTCTCTCTGATCTCTCTCTCTGATCGCTCCATATCTCCTCTTCTCAAAGTATTATCTCCTATGCTGAAATGATCAGTCCCTGAAATATCCTGAAAAGTAGCTCTCAGCCTATCGAGGAGTATTACTAAATGCAGACCCTTAAAGATTTCAGAATAGTTATGATGAGGTGAATACAAAAAAATATTCTCAGTACCTCTGGCATGATAAAAAATAACGTTGTGGTTATTCTCTGCTATGAGATGATTCTACTTCCAAATGCATGTGATTAGCGTAAAGCTCTACTCCCTATTTGACTTCAAAGTAGACCTTGTATGGTTTCAGGGCTAAATACACAATCAGTGGCTAAACTAAGGTTAAGTCCCAAATGGCAACCACTTCCCTTTTGACCAGGGCCCCTTGGCCAGATCCCTATGGGCCCTGGTCAAACGGTGTTCATTATATAGAGAATAGGGTGCCATTTGGGACATATACCTGATGTTCAGACATGCAGTGCTGTGTTGGGATCCACTGCCACTGGGTAGGTAGCTGCTGTTATCACTGGTGGTGAAGTGTCCCTAGCTTGGGGTGATGGGTGAATGGAAGCAGCAGAAAACGGCAGCCTACTCTCTATATAGTGCACTACTTTTGGCCAGAGCACGCTGGGGATAGGGTGTAGGAATAGGGTGCCATTTGGGAAGCAGGCACCATTTCTTTCTTCAGTAATTCTCTGGCCAGGCTCTAAAACATCCTCACAAGCCAAGGAAGCATACCGACCGCGAGCCCAGGAGCAACTGTGCTCTGCTCGCTGGAGAAACACATTGTTAGTTTAGCTTCCAGTTTCTGCAGGAGAGCAGGCCATAATAACCTTATCGCCATGCCTACAGGGATGGTGGTACTGTATGTTGTTTTTCTTTTCTTTTTCTTTTTATTGAATATCCAAAACATACAATATACCTGCAGTGAAGCTGCTCAATAACTACAACACAGCTGTTATCCAACAGACTGCCTTTCAGAACGACACACAGAAGCATCCAGGGTCAACGCCCTGCTCAAGGGCATGTCGACAGATTTCCCACAAGGCCAAAAACGGGGAGCCAAATCAGCAATCCATCGGCCACCAGCCCAAGCTTTCAACCGCCAGCCCTCCATGATCACCCAAAATAATAATAATAATTCCATTCCCCACCTCCAATAACCCCCCAATCAAGAAAATGAACTAAACAGAACAAAAAGGCAAAGGAAAACAGAAAACAACAATGCAAAAAACAAAGAACATCAAGGACAACTAAAATCATAACCTCAAGGTCAACTATACATGTTTGAGTTCATGTCTGGCACTATTTACATGTGTGTGTGTGTCCGTGTCCGTGTGCATTTGAATGAGAGTCTGTGTACAAACACCTGCACGGCATCAGCCGGCAAACCGGTATAAAAACACTGCCCTCTTGGTCATTCAAACTTTGTCAGCGATTAGGTGAATGGAGGCGGAGTCAGGTGCAGGACACAGGTATGAGTAATAATCAGAGAATTTACTCAAAAATTAAGCAGTGTTCCGACAAGGAAAAACACAAATATCCAGAGCACAAAATAACGAAACCACATGACAACGACAATCACGCACAAAACAGAAAGTGAAGCCAGAGGGTTAAATAAGGAACATTGATTATGGAATGGAAACCAGGTGTGTATAATGAAGACAAAACAAAACGAAAATGAAACATGGATCGGTGGTGACAAGAAAGCCGGTGACGACGACCGCTGAACGCCGCCCGAACAAGGAGAGGGACCAACTTCGGCAGAAGTGGTGACAAACGTACCTTTTTATACTTTTATCTTTGACCTTCATTCTATCCCCCGCCCAGCGACTCCACTCCCAGTTGTCTCCAATTCCACATACCAACCCTCAGCTTCCCTCAGCCCATCCCACTTATCTCTGCTGGCCAACCTCTTCGGATTTCTTTGCAACATATATCTTTCAACTATGCTGTGTTGTTTAACATACTATTTCAATATATCTAATCAAATTGAGTCCACAGATTGCGAGTTGAAGATAAATACTTTTACTAAGAGTATTAGTATATTAGTAATTGACTGACCCGGTCTCTCCAGATCTCCTAACAGTACTATTTCTAGGGTCAATTTTAAATCAGTGTTCTGCATTTTCAGCCATTCCTGAAAATGAGATCAGAAACAGGCTACCTGAGGGCAATACCAAAATAAATGGTCTGTTGATTCTGTATCCTCCCAACAAAATTTGCAGAGCTTTGAGGATTTTATGTCCCAAATATTCAACATTTTGTTGGTGGCAAGAATTCTATATAATCATTTTAGCTGAAAAGCATGAAGTCTTGAATCTTGCGTCGTTTTATATATCAACTCAAACCATGGAATCGGTACATTACAAATCTCTTCCCAACTCTTTTGCAATCTGTATGGCTCAGTTGTCAACATCCTGGTCCTCAAATTAAACTTTCATATTTATGCTATTTTTATTCCTCTGCCAGGTTTTATCCTTTATATTGGTCAGACAGACCAATTCCCTACCTCCTCCCGCTGCCACCCTCCTCCTCCAGTTTTGATCCTTTATATTGGGCAGACAGACCAGTTCCCTACCTCCTCCTGCTGCCACCTGCCTCCTCCATTTTTGGGGTAATGCTGTAATCAATTGGTTGTACTCTTGGATTGAGTAGACCTTCCCGTATAATTCTGATAACTCCATGAAGGACATAACTCTACCATTCCAATTTACAATATCATTTAAGAACAAAATACCCTTTCCCCTAAATATGGGTATTTATCAACCAGCACATTTATATTACATATTTTCAGGGGGAATATTTGTTCTATCTTTTCAGGGGTATGAAATTGAAATTGTAGCCAGCTCTGCAATGCTTGTTTGAAAAAGAGAGTTACTTTGAAAAAAGTAAAATTTTCAATTAATCGAAAATGAGACATAGCAATCTGCACAAAGGCAAAAAGGCATTTAAACAATGGATGAGCTTTTCTTAGTAATCTACTTGAGAACCATTTCGGGTTCAAGTCAAACTTTTGAATAAGTGAAGCTTTTAGAGAGAGGTTTAGTGCTTTCATATTTAATAATCTCAACCCATCCAGTTCATATTCATTATACAGATATGCATGCTTTATTTTGTCTGGTTTAGCTTCCCAGATAGAGAGAAATATTTTTTGCTCATATGATTTGAAAAATGAATCATCAGGAGTAGGCATCACCATAAGTAAGTGAGTAAACTGAGATATGACTAAAGAGTTTCAGGGCTATTTATACATAAAAAGACAGGTATTTACATCTCCATGGTTGCAGGATCTTGTCTATTTTTTACAAGTTTTCTATTGAAATTCATGGTGGAGAGCTCAGTTATATATTTTGTGATATGAATACCGAGTATGTCTAATTCACCATCAGCCCATTTTGTAGGTAATCTGCAGGGTAATGTAAAAGTTGTATTTTTTAAAGATCCAATACTGTTAATATTGTACACTTATCATAATTAGGTTTTAGTCCAGAGAGACTGTATGTTGTTGTTTAAGGGGTCATAGATCCAGGTGAAAAGTGATACATTGGTTCATATACTAACAACTGTTTGGCTATTACGCAGTCCGTGTTTTTACTGAGCTGAAGAAAAGGGTTTTGGTGGGCATGGATTGTTATTGTCCTTCCTTCCTGCCCTCTACTCAGTTGAACACTCATATTTGCCTAAAACCATGACGACGTGTGACTGGTTCTCCACCGTTCACTTTGTCTTGTCTGTGTGGGTTTAGAATTGACAATGCTGTCTTGCCATTGGGTGATTTGATACAGGGCCTCCTTTATCCTCCTGTAACTACAGGATGACCTCTACACTGCATGGTCAACTCCAATCTAACACAATGTCAGCATATGTTTCCATATATTTCTAATCCAATGTGATCCAAGCAGTGCAGACGTGGTTTGTCGTTCTCTTCTGTACATTTTGTATTTTTTGTCAATTTTTGTATATATTTCAATTTATTTTCAAACTCTTTTCCATTTTTAAATTAAATATACCTTCCGGTAACCCGCTTCACCCAATGTGATACGGATCTGCTATTTTTTAGACCTTTTAGCCAGAACCTCCATCAGAAGCTAGCCATCAGAACCTCCATCAGAAGCTAACCATCAGAACCTCCATCAGAAGCTAGCCATCAGAACCTCCATCAGAAGCTAGCCATCAGAACCTCCATCAGAAGCTAGCCATCAGAACCTCCATCAGAAGCTATCCATCAGAACCTCCATCAGAAGCTATCCATCAGAACCTCCATCAGAAGCTAGCCATCAGAACCTCCATCAGAAGCTAGCCATCAGAACCTCCATCAGAAGCTAGCCATCAGAACCTCCATCAGAAGCTAGCCATCAGAACCTCCATCAGAAGCTAGCCATCATAACCTCCATCAGAAGCTAGCCATCAGAACCTCCATCAGAAGCTAGCCATCATAACCTCTATCAGAAGCTAGCCATCATAACCTCTATCAGAAGCTAGCCATCAGAACCTCCATCAGAAGCTAGCCATCAGAACCTCCATCAGAAGCTATCCATCAGAATCTCCATCAGCAGCTAGCCATTAGAATCTAACCAGCTAATTAGCTACTAGCTATTTAGTCATTGTCAGCCACTGCTAGCAGCCTTTACCTTCGGCACAGACTCCAGTTGCTCTTAGCCTGGAAAACACTTGCCAGCCTGCCGGTATCGGACTGTTTTCTCCACCACAACGCCGGATTCCTGCCGTAAGCCCTGGACCATTACTCCTGATCATCACAGCTAGCTAGCTGCCACCGAGTTAGGCCCACCTCCCAGCCCGCTCAGTGATCACTCGGCTACACAGCTGATTCCTCCCAGACTCTTCCCCAACACGGCTAGAATTTCACTACTCTACCGGATCCTTGCCGTAAGCTCTGGACCTTTGCATCGGATCATCGCTGCTAGCTAGCTGCTCCCACGTGGCTATAGTGGCTAACGTCCCTGTCCTGAAGGAATTGGGAGGTGTAGGGAGGAACAGGGAGGTACAGGGGATATGGGGAGGAAGAGGGAAATATAGTGAGGAATAGGGAGGAACAGGGAGGTACATGGGGGGATAGGGAGGAACAAGGAGGTATAGGGATGAGTAGGGAGGAACAAGGGGGTATAGAGAGGAATAGGTAGGTACATGGAGGATTAGGGAGGAATAGGGGGTATAGGGAGGAGAAAGGAGGAGTAGGGAGGTACAAGGGGGGATAGGGAGGAGTAGGGATGAATAGGGAGGTACAGGGAGGAATAGGTAGGTACATGGAGGATTAGGGAGGAATAGGGGGGTATAGGGAGGAGAAAGGAGGAGTAGGGAGGTACAAGGGGGGATAGGGAGGAGTAGGGAGGAATAGGGAGGTACAGGGAGGAATAGGGAGGTATAGGGAGGAATAGGGAGGTATAGGGAGGTATAGGGAGGAATAAGGAGGTACAGGGAGGTATAGGGAGGAATAGGGAGGAATAGGTTGGTACAGGGAGGATTGGGGAGGAATAGGGTGGACTAGGTAGGTATAGGGAGGAATAGGGAGGAATAGGTTGGTACAGGGAGGATTGGGGAGGAGTAGGGAGGTACAGGGAGATATAGGGTGGTATAGGGAGGAATAGGTAGGTATAGGGAGGAATATGGGAGAATAGGGATGAATAGGTTGGTACAGGGAGGATTGGGGAGGTATAGGGAGGTATAGGGAGGAATAGGGAGGTATAGGGAGGCATAGGGATGTATAGGGAGGAATAGGGAGTTGTAGGGAGGTATAGGGATGAATGGGTTGGTACAGGGGGGATTGGGGAGGAATAGGGAGGAATAGGTAGGTATAGGGAGGAATAGGGAGGAATAGGTAGGTATAGAGAGGAATAGGGAGGAATAGGTTGGTACAGGGAGGATTGGGGAGGAGTAGGGAGGTTTAGGGAGGTATAGGGGGAATAGGGAGGAATAGGGAGGTATAGGGAGGTACAAGAGGGGGATAGGGAGGAATAGGGAGGTACAGGGAGGAATAGGGAGGTACAGGGAGGATTGGGAAGTAACATGGAGGAATAGGGAGGTATAGGGAGGAATAGGGAGGTATAGGGAGGTATAGGGAGGAATAGGTAGTTATGGGGAGGAATAGGGATTAGGGAGTAATCGAGAGGTATAGGGAGGAATTGGTAGGAATAGGTAGGAATAGATGCGATTAGGGAGGAATAGGGAGGAATAGTTAGGAATAGTGAGGAATAGGGATGATTAGGGAGGAATAGGGATGATTAGGGAGGACTAGTGAGATATAGGGAGGATTAGGGAGGATTAGGTAGGTATAGGGAGGAATAGGGAGGTATAGGGAGTAATAGGGAGGGATAGGTAGGTACAGGGATGTATAGTGAGCAATAGGGAGGTATAGGAAGGTATAGGGAGGAATTGGGAGGAATCTGGAGGAATAGGTAGGTATAGGGAGGAATAGGTGGGTACAGGGAGGATTAGGGAGGAATAGGGAGGTGTAGTGTGGTATAGGGAGGAAAAGGGAGGTATAGGTATGAGTAGGGATGTATAGGTAGGTACAAGAGGGGATAGGGAGGAATAGGGAGGTACAGGGAGGATAGGAGGTACAGGGAGGAATAGGGAGGTATAGGGAGGCATAGGGATGTATAAGGAGGAATAGGGAGTTGTAGGGAGGTATAGGGAGGAATAGGGAGGTATAGGGAGGAGTAGGGAGAATAAGGAGGTACAAGGGGGGGATATGGAGGAATAGGGTGGCATAGGGAGGTACAGGGAGGAGAGGGATGTACAGGGAGAAATAGGGAGGTATAGGGAGGTACAAGGGGGGGATAGGGAGGAATAGGGAGCTATAGGGAGGAATAGGGAGGTACAGGGAGGTATAGGGAGGAATAGGGAGGAATAGGTTGGTACAGGGAGGATTGGGGAGGAATAGGGTGGACTAGGTAGGTATAGGGAGGAATAGGGAGGAATAGGTTGGTACAGGGAGGATTGGGGAGAGTAGGGAGGTACAGGGATATATAGGGTGGTATAGGAGGAAAATGGAGGAATAGGTAGGTATAGGGGGGAATAGTGATGAATAGGTTGGTACAGGGAGGTACAGGGAGGAATAGGGAGGTATAGGGAGGCATAGGGATGTATAGGGAGGAATAGGGAGTTGTATGGAGGTATAAGGAGGAATAGGGAGGAATAGGTTGGTACAGGGGAGGTTGGGGGAGGAATCGGGGTGGAATAGGTAGGTATAGGGAGGATTGGGGAGGAGTAGGGAGGTTTAGGGAGGTACAGGGGGAATAGGGAGGAATAGGGAGGAATAGGTAGGAATAGGGAGGTATAGGGAGGAGTAGGGACGTATAGGGAGGAATAGGGAGGTACAGGGAGGATGGGAAGTTATAGGGAGGTACATGGAGGAATAGGGAGGTATAGGGAGGAATACGGAAGTACAGGGAGGTGTAGGGAGGTATAGGGAGTTGTAGGGAGGTATAGTGAGGAATAGGGAGGAATCGGTTGGTACAGGGTGGATTGGGGAGGAATAGGGAGGAATAGGTAGGTATAGGGAGGAATAGATTGGTACAGGGAGGATTGAGGAGGCGTAGGGAGGTATAGGGAGGAATAGGAGGTACAGGGAGAATAGGGAGGTATATGGAGGAATAGGGAGGTATAAGGGGGGGGGGTTTGGGAGGAATAGGGAGGTATAGGGAGGAATAGGGAGGTACATGGAGGATTGGGGAGTAATAGGGAGGTTTAGGGAGGTACACGGAGGAATAGGGAGGTATAGGAGGAATAGGGAGGTACAGGGAGGAATAGGGATGTGTAGGGAGGTATAGGGAGTTGTAGGGAGGTATAGTGAGGAATAGGGAGGAATAGGTTGGTACAGGGAGGATTGAGGAGTGGTAGGGAGGTATAGGGAGGAATAGGGAGGTACAGTGAGGAATAGGGAGGTATATGGTAGAATAGGAGGTACAAGGGGGGAGTGGGGGGAATAGGGAGGTATAGGGAGGAATAGGAGGTACAGGGAGGATTGGGGAGTAATAGGGAGGTACACGGAGGAATAGGGAGGTATAGGGAGGAATAGGGAAGTACAGGGAGGTGTAGGGAGGTATAGGGAGTTGTAGGGAGGTATAGTGAGGAATAGGGAGGAATAGGTTGGTACAGGGAGGATTTAGGAGTAGTAGGAGGATAGGGAGGTACAGGGAGGGAATAGGGAGGTATAGGGAGGAATAGGCTGGTACAGGGAGGTGTAGGGAGGTATAGGGAGTTGTAGGGAGGTATAGTGAGGAATAGTGAAGGATAGGTAGGTATAGGGAGGAATAGGGGAGGAATATATTGGTACAGGGAGGACTGGGGGAGGAGTAGGGAGGTATAGGGGGAATAGGGAGGTACAGGGAGGAATAGGGAGGTATATGGAGGAATAGGGAGGTATAGGGATGTACAAGGGGGGATAGGGAGGAATAGGGAGGTATAGGGAGGAATAGGGAGGTACAGGGAGGTATAGGGAGGAATAAGGAGGTACAGGGAGGTATAGGGAGGAATAGGGAGGAATAGGTTGGTACAGGGAGGATTGGGAGGAATAGGGTGGACTAGGTAGGAATAAATACTGCAGGGAGGTATAGGGAGGAATAGGGAGGTACAGGGAGGAATAGGGAGGTATAGGGAGGTACATGGAGGATTGGGGAGTAATAGGGAGGTATAGGGAGGTACATGGAGGATTGGGGAGTAATAGGGAGGTATAGGGAGGTACACGGAGGAATAGGGAGGTATAGGGAGGAATAGGGAGGTACAGGAGGTATATGGAGGAATAGGGAAGTACAGGGAGGTGTAGGGAGGTATAGGGAGTTGTAGGGAGGTATAGTGAGGAATAGGGAGGAATAGGTTGGTACAGGGAGGATTGAGGAGTAGTAGGGAGGTATAGGGAGGTAGAGGGAAGGAATAGGGAGGTATAGGGAGGAATAGGCTGGTACAGGGAGGTGTAGGGAGGTATAGGGAGTTGTAGGGAGGTATAGTGAGGAATAGTGAAGGATAGGTAGGTATAGGGAGAAATAGGGAGGAATATATTGGTACAGGGAGGACTGGGGAGGAGTAGGGAGGTATAGGGGGAATAGGGAGGTACAGGGAGGAATAGGGAGGTATATGGAGGAATAGGGAGGTACAAGGGGGATAGGGAGGAATATGGAGGTATAGGGAGGAATAGGGAGGTATAGGGAGGAATAGGTAGTCATAGGGAGGAATAGGGTGGATTAGGGAGGAATAGGGAGGAATAGTGAGGAATAGGGATGATTAGGGAGGAATAGGGAGGATTAGGGAGGATTGGGGAGGAGTAGGGAGGTACAGGGAGATATAGGGTGGTATAGGGAGGAAAAGGGAGGAATAGGTAGGTATAGGGAGGAATAGGGAAGAATAGGGATGAATAGGTTGGTACAGGGAGGATTGGGGGAGGTATAGGGAGGTACAGGGAGGAATAGGGAGGTATAGGGAGGCATAGGGATGTATAGGGAGGAATAGGGAGGTATAGGGAGGAATAGGAGGAATAGGTTGGCACAGGGACGATTGGGGAAGAATCGGGAGGAATAGGTAGGTATAGGGAGGAATAGGGAGGAATAGGTTGGTACAGGGAGGATCTGGGGAGGAGTAGGGAGGTTTAGGGAGGTACAGGGAGGTACAGGGAGGAATATGGAGGTATAGGGAGGCATAGGGATGTATAGGGAGGAATAGAGAGTTGTAGGGAGGTATAGGGAGGAATAGGGAGGAATAGGTTGGTACAGGGAGGATTGGGGAAGAATCGGGAGGAATAGGTAGGTATAGGGAGGAATAGGGAGGAATAGGTTGGTACAGGGAGGATCTGGGAGGAGTAGGGAGGTTTAGGGAGGTACAGGGAGGTATAGGGGGAATAGGGATGAATAGGTATGAATAGGGAGGTATAGGGAGGTATAGTGAGGAGTAGGGACGTATAGGGAGGGACAAGAGGGGGATAGGGAGGAATAGGGAGGTACAGGGAGGATAGGGAGGTATAGGGAGGAATAGGTTGGAACAAGGAGGATTGGGGAGGAATAGGGTGGACTAGGTAGGTATAGGGAGGAATAGGGAGGAATCGGTTGGTACAGGGAGGATTGGGGAGGAGTAGGGCGGTACAGGGAGATATAGGGTGGTATAGGGAGGAAAGGGAGGAATAGGTAGGTACAGGGAGGATCTGGGGAGTAATAGGGAGGTATAGGAAAGTACATGGAGGAATAGGGAGGTATAGGGAGGAATAGGCTGGTACAGGGAGGATTGGGGAGGTATAGGGAGGTACAGGGAGGAATAAGGAGGTATAGGGAGTTATAGGGATGTATAGGGAGGAATAGGGAGTTGTAGGGAGGTATAGGGAGGAATAGGGAGGAATAGGTTGGTACAGGGAGGATTGGGGAGGAATCGGGAGGAATAGGTAGGTATAGGGAGGAATAGGTTGGTACAGGGAGGATTGGGGAGGAGTAGGGAGGTTTAGGGAGGTACGGGGAGGTATGGGGGGAATAGGGAGGAATAGGTAGGGATAGGTAGGATAGGGAGGTATAGGGAGGATTAGGGAGGTATAGGGAGGTACAAGAGGGGGATAGGGAGGAATAGGGAGGTACAGGGAGGATAGGGAGGTATAGGGAGGTACAGGGAGGAATAGGGAAGTATAGGGAGGAATAGGGGAGTATATGGAGGAATAGGGAGGTACAGGGAGGATCTGGGAAGTTATAGGGAGGTACATGGAGGAATAGGAAAGGTATAGGGAGGAATACGGAAGTACAGGGAGGTGTAGGGAGGTATAGGGGGGAGTTGTAGGGAGGTATAGTGAGGAATAGGGAGGAATCGGTTGGTACAGGGTGGATTGGGGAGGAATAGGGAGGAATAGGGAGGAATAGATTGGTACAGGGAGGATTGAGGAGGAGTAGGGAGGTATAGGGAGGAATAGGGAGGTACAGGGAGGTATAGGGAGGTACATGGAGGATTGGGGAGTAATAGGGAGGTATAGGGAGGTACACGGAGGAATAGGGAGGTATAGGGATATATAGGGTGGTATAGGGAGGAAAATGGAGGAATAGGTAGGTATAGGGGGAATAGTGATGAATAGGTTGGTACAGGGAGGTACAGGGAGGAATAGGGAGGTATAGGGAGGCATAGGGATGTATAGGGAGGAATAGGGAGTTGTATGGAGGTATAAGGAGGAATAGGGAGGAATAGGTTGGTACAGGGAGGATTGGGGAGGAATCGGGAGGAATAGGTAGGTATAGGGAGGATTGGGGAGGAGTAGGGGAGGTTTAGGGAGGTACAGGGGGAATAGGGAGGAATAGGGAGGAAATAGGTAGGAATAGGGAGGTATAGGGAGGAGTAGGGACGTATAGGGAGGAATAGGGAGGTACAGGGAGGATTGGGAAGTTATAGGGAGGTACATGGAGGAATAGGGAGGTATAGGGAGGAATACGGAAGTACAGGGAGGTGTAGGGAGGTATAGGGAGTTGTAGGGAGGTATAGTGAGGAGAGGCAGGATCTATGTACAGGGTGGATTGGGGAGGAATAGGGAGGAATAGGTAGGTATAGGGAGGAATAGATTGGTACAGGGAGGATTGAGGAGGCGTAGGGAGGTATAGGGAGGAATAGGGAGGTACAGGGAGGAATAGGGAGGTATATGGAGGAATAGGGAGGTATAAGGGGGGGGTTTGGGAGGAATAGGGAGGTATAGGGAGGAATAGGGAGGTACATGGAGGATTGGGGAGTAATAGGGAGGTTTAGGGAGGTACACGGAGGAATAGGGAGGTATAGGGAGGAATAGGGAGGTACAGGGGAGGAATAGGGAAGTGTAGGGAGGTATAGGGAGTTGTAGGGAGGTATAGTGAGGAATAGGGAGGAATAGGTTGGTACAGGGAGGATTGAGGAGTGGTAGGGAGGTATAGGGAGGAATAGGGAGGTACAGTGAGGAATAGGGAGGTATATGGTAGAATAGGGAGGTACAAGGGGGGATTGGGGGGGAATAGTGGAGTAATAGGGAGGTATAGGGAGGTACACGGAGGAATAGGGAGGTATAGGGAGGAATAGGGAGGTACAGGGAGGTATATGGAGGAATAGGGAAGTACAGGGAGGTGTAGGGAGGTATAGGGAGTTGTAGGGAGGTATAGTGAGGAATAGGGAGGAATAGGTTGGTACAGGGAGGATTGAGGAGTAGTAGGGAGGTACAGGGAGGAATAGGGAGGTATAGGGAGGAATAGGCTGGTACAGGGAGGTGTAGGGAGGTATAGGGAGTTGTAGGGAGGTATAGTGAGGAATAGTGAAGGATAGGTAGGTATAGGGAGGAATAGGGAGGAATATATTGGTACAGGGAGGACTGGGGAGGAGTAGGGAGGTATAGGGGGAATAGGAGGTACAGGGAGGAATAGGGAGGTATATGGAGGAATAGGGAGGTATAGGGAGGTACAAGGGGGGATAGGGAGGAATAGGGAGGTATAGGTAGGAATTGCGAGGTACAGGGAGGTATAGGGAGGAATAAGGAGGTACAGGGAGGTATAGGGAGGAATAGGGAGGAATAGGTTGGTACAGGGAGGATTGGGGAGGAATAGGGTGGACTAAGTAGGTATAGGGAGGAATAGGGAGGAATAGGTTGGTACAGGGAGGATTGGGGAGGAATCGGGAGGAATAGGTAGGTATAGGGAGGAATAGGGAGGAAAAGGTTGGTACAGGGAGGATTGGGGAGGAGTAGGGAGGTTTAGGGAGGTACAGGGAGGTATAGGGAGGAATAGGGACGTACAGGGAGGTGTAGGGAGGTATAGGGAGTTGTAGGGAGGTATAGTGAGGAATAGTGAAGGATAGGTAGGTATAGGGAGGAATAGGGAGGAATATATTGGTACAGGGAGGACTGGGGAGGAGTAGGGAGGTATAGGGGGAATAGGGAGGTACAGGGAGGAATAGGGAGGTATATGGAGGAATAGGGAGGTATAGGGAGGTACAAGGGGGGATAGGGAGGAATAGGGAGGTATAGGTAGGAATTGCGAGGTACAGGGAGGTATAGGGAGGAATAAGGAGGTACAGGGAGGTATAGGGAGGAATAGGTTGGTACAGGGAGGATTGGGGAGGAATAGGGTGGACTAGGTAGGTATAGGGAGGAATAGGTTGGTACAGGGAGGATTGGGGAGGAATCGGGAGGAATAGGTAGGTATAGGGAGGAATAGGGAGGAAAAGGTTGGTACAGGGAGGATTGGGGAGGAGTAGGGAGGTTTAGGGAGGTACAGGGAGGTATAGGGAGGAATAGGGACGTACAGGGAGGTGTAGGGAGGTATAGGGAGTTGTAGGGAGGTATAGTGAGGAATAGGGAGGAATAGGTTGGTACAGGGAGGATTGAGCAGTAGTAGGGAGGTATAGGGAGGAATAGGGAGGAATAGGGAGGTATATGGTAGAATAGGGAGGTACAAGGGGGGGATTGGGAGGAATAGGGAGGAATAGGGAGGAATAGGTTGGTACAGGGAGGATTGGGGAGGAGTAGGGAGGTTTAGGGAGGTACGGGGAGGTATGGGGGGAATAGGGAGGAATAGGTAGGAATAGGGAGGTATAGGGAGGATTAGGGAGGTATAGGGAGGTACAAGAGGGGGATAGGGAGGGAATAGGGAGGTACAGGGAGGATAGGGAGGTATAGGGAGGTACAGGGAGGAATAGGGAAGTATAGGGAGGAATAGGGAAGTATATGGAGGAATAGGGAGGTACAGGGAGGATTGGGAAGTTATAGGGAGGTACATGGAGGAATAGGGAGGTATAGGGAGGAATAGGCTGGTACAGGGAGGTGTAGGGAGGTATAGGGAGTTGTAGGGAGGTATAGTGAGGAATAGTGAAGGATAGGTAGGTATAGGGAGGAATAGGGAGGAATATATTGGTACAGGGAGGACTGGGGAGGAGTAGGGAGGTATAGGGGGAATAGGGAGGTACAGGGAGGAATAGGGAGGTATATGGAGGAATAGGGAGGTATAGGGAGGTACAAGGGGGGATAGGGAGGAATAGGGAGGTATAAGGAGGTATAGGGAGGATTAGGGAGGTATAGGGAGGTACAGAGGGGGATAGGGAGGGAATAGGGAGGTACAGGGAGGATAGGGAGGTATAGGGAGGTACAGGGAGGAATAGGGAAGTATAGGGAGGAATAGGGAAGTATATGGAGGAATAGGGAGGTACAGGGAGGATTGGGAAGTTATAGGGAGGTACATGGAGGAATAGGGAGGTATAGGGAGGAATACGGAAGTACAGGGAGGTGTAGGGAGGTATAGGGAGTTGTAGGGAGGTATAGTGAGGAATAGGGAGGAATCGGTTGGTACAGGGTGGATTGGGGAGGAATAGGGAGGAATAGGGAGGAATAGATTGGTACAGGGAGGATTGAGGAGGAGTAGGGAGGTATAGGGAGGAATAGGGAGGTACAGGGAGGAATAGGGAGGTATAGGGAGGTACATGGAGGATTGGGGAGTAATAGGGAGGTATAGGGAGGTACACGGAGGAATAGGGAGGTATAGGGAGGAATAGGGAGGTACAGGGAGGTATATGGAGGAATAGGGAAGTACAGGGAGGTGTAGGGAGGTATAGGGAGTTGTAGGGAGGTATAGTGAGGAATAGGGAGGAATAGGTTGGTACAGGGAGGATTGAGGAGTAGTAGGGAGGTATAGGGAGGTACAGGGAGGAATAGGGAGGTATAGGGAGGAATAGGCTGGTACAGGGAGGTGTAGGGAGGTATAGGGAGTTGTAGGGAGGTATAGTGAGGAATAGTGAAGGATAGGTAGGTATAGGGAGGAATAGGGAGGAATATATTGGTACAGGGAGGACTGGGGAGGAGTAGGGAGGTATAGGGGGAATAGGGAGGTACAGGGAGGAATAGGGAGGTATATGGAGGAATAGGGAGGTACAAGGGGGATAGGGAGGAATAGGGAGGTATAGGGAGGAATAGGGAGGTATAGGGAGGAATAGGTAGTCATAGGGAGGAATAGGGTGGATTAGGGAGGAATAGGGAGGAATAGGGAGGAATAGTGAGGAATAGGGATGATTAGGGAGGAATAGGGAGGATTAGGGAGGATTGGGGAGGAGTAGGGAGGTACAGGGAGATATAGGGTGGTATAGGGAGGAAAAGGGAGGAATAGGTAGGTATAGGGAGGAATAGGGATGAATAGGTTGGTACAGGGAGGATTGGGGAGGTATAGGGAGGTACAGGGAGGAATAGGGAGGTATAGGGAGGCATAGGGATGTATAGGGAGGAATAGGGAGTTGTAGGGAGGTATAGGGAGGAATAGGGAGGAATAGGTTGGCACAGGGACGATTGGGGAAGAATCGGGAGGAATAGGTAGGTATAGGGAGGAATAGGGAGGAATAGGTTGGTACAGGGAGGATCTGGGAGGAGTAGGGAGGTTTAGGGAGGTACAGGGAGGTACAGGGAGGAATAGGGAGGTATAGGGAGGCATAGGGATGTATAGGGAGGAATAGAGAGTTGTAGGGAGGTATAGGGAGGAATAGGGAGGAATAGGTTGGTACAGGGAGGATTGGGGAAGAATCGGGAGGAATAGGTAGGTATAGGGAGGAATAGGGAGGAATAGGTTGGTACAGGGAGGATCTGGGAGGAGTAGGGAGGTACAGGGAGGTATAGGGGGAATAGGGATGAATAGGTATGAATAGGGAGGTATAGGGAGGTATAGTGAGGAGTAGGGACGTATAGGGAGGTACAAGAGGGGGATAGGGAGGAATAGGGAGGTACAGGGAGGTATAGGGAGGTACAGGGAGGAATAGGGAAGTATATGGAGGAATAGGGAGGTACAGGGAGGATTGGGAAGTTATAGGGAGGTACATGGAGGAATAGGGAGGTATAGGGAGGAATAGGGAGGAATCGGTTGGTACAGGGTGGATTGGGGAGGTATAGGGAGGAATAGGGAGGAATAGATTGGTACAGGGAGGATTGAGGAGGAGGAGGGAGGTATAGGGAGGAATAGGGAGGTATATGGAGGAATAGGGAGGTATAAGGGGGGATTGGGAGGAATAGGGAGGAATCGGTTGGTACAGGGTGGATTGGGGAGGAATAGGGAGGAATAGGTAGGTATAGGGAGGAATAGGGAGGAATAGGGAGGAATAGATTGGTACAGGGAGGATTGAGGAGGAGTAGGGAGGTATAGGGAGGTATAAGGAGGAATAGGGAGGAATAGGGAGGTATAGGGAGGAATAGGCTGGTGCAGGGAGGTGTAGGGAGGTATAGGGAGTTGTAGGGAGGTATAGTGAGGAATAGTGAAGAATAGGTAGGTAGGAATAGGGAGGTATAGGGAGGTATAGGGAGGAGTTGGGATGTATAGGTAGGTACAAGAGGGGGATATGGAGGAATAGGGTGGCATAGGGAGGTACAGGGAGGATAGGGATGTACAGGGAGGAATAGGGAGGTATAGGGAGGAATAGGGAGGTATAGGGAGGTACAAGGGGGGGATAGAGAGGAATAGGGAGGTATAGGGAGGAATAGGGAGGTACAGGGAGGTATAGGGAGGAATAAGGAGGTACAGGGAGGTATAGGGAGGAATAGGGAGGAATAGGTTGGTACAGGGAGGATTGGGGAGGAATAGGGTGGACTAGGTAGGTATAGGGAGGAATAGGGAGGAATAGGTTGGTACAGGGAGGATTGGGGAGGAGTAGGGAGGTACAGGGAGATATAGGGTGGTATAGGGAGGTACAGGGAGGAATAGGGAGGTATAGGGAGGCATAGGGATGTATAGGGAGGAATAGGGAGTTATAGGGAGGTATAGGGAGGAATAGGGAGGAATAGGTTGGTACAGGGAGGATTGGGGAGCTATAGGGAGGAGTAGGGATGTATAGGTAGGTACAAGAGGGGGATATGGAGGAATAGGGTGGCATAGGGAGGTACAGGGAGGATAGGGATGTACAGGGAGGAATAGGGAGGTATAGGTAAGGAATATGGAGGTATAGGTAGATACAAGGGGGGGATAGGGAGGAATAGGGCGGTATAGGGAGGAATGGGGAGGAATAGGGAGGTATAGGGAGGAATAGGTAGTTATAGGGAGGAGTAGTTAGGATTAGGGAGTTATCGGGAGGAATTGGGAGGAATTGGGAGGAATAGGTAGCAATATGTTGGATTAGGGAGGAATAGGGAGGAATAGGGAGGATTAGGGAGGTACAGGGAGGATTAGGGAGGAATAGGTCGGAATAGGGAGGTATAGGGAGGTATAGGGAGGAGTAGGGATTTATAGGTAGGTTCAAGAGGGGGATAGGGAGGAATAGGGAGGATTAGGGAGTAATCGGGAGGTATAGGGAGGAATAGGTAGCAATATGGTGGATTATGGAGGAATAGGTAGTTATAGGGAGGAGTAGGGAGGTACAGGGGTGATAGGGAGGTACAGGGAGGAATAGGGAGGTATAGGGAGGTACAAGGGGGGGATAGGGAGGAATAGGGAGGTATAGGGAGGAATGGGTAGGTATAGGGAGAAATAGGGAGGAATCGGTAGGTACAGGGAGGATTAGGGAGGTATAGGGAGGAATAGGGAGGTATAAGGAGGCATAGGGATGTATAAGGAGGAATAGGGAGTTGTAGGGAGGTATAGGGAGGAATAAGTTGGTACAGGGACGATTGGGGAGGAATAGGGAGGAATAGGTTGGTACAGGGAGGATTGGGGAGGAGTAGGGAGGTTTAGGGAGGTACAGGGAGGTATAGGGGGAATAGGGAGGAATAGGGAGTAATAGGTAGGAATAAGGAGGTATAGGGAGGAGTAGGGAGGTATAAGGAGGTACAAGAGGGGGATAGGGAGGAATAGGGAGGTACAGGGAGGATAGGGAGGTATAGGGAGGTACAGGGATGAATAGGGAGGTATAGGGAGGAATAGGGAGGTACAGGGAGGAATAGGGATGTATATGAAGGAATAGGGAGGTACAGGGAGGATTGGGGATTAATAGGGAGGTACTTGGAGGAATAGGGAGGTATAGGGAGGAATAGGGAGGTACAGGGAGGTGTAGGGAGGTATAGGGAGTTGTAGGGAGGTATAGTGAGGAATAGAGAGGAATAGATTGGTACAGGGAGGACTGGGGAGGAGTAGGGAGGTATAGGGAGGAATAGGGAGTTACAAGTGGGGGATACGGAGGAATAGGGAGGAATAGGGAGGTGCAGGGAGATATAGGGAGGAATAAGGAGGTACAGGGAGGTATAGGGAGGAATAGGGAGGAATAGGTTGGTACAGGGAGGATTGGGGAGGAATAGGGTGGACTAGGTAGGTATAGGGAGGAATAGGGAGGAATAGGTTGGTACAGGGAGATATAGGGTGGTATAGGGAGGGAAAGGGAGGAATAGGTAGGTATAGGGAGGAATAGGGAAGAATAGGGATTAATAGGTTGGTACAGGGAGGATTTGAGTGGTATAGGGAGGTACAGGGAGGAATAGGGAGGTATAGGGAGGCATAGGGATGTATAGGGAGGAATAGGGAGGAATAGGTAGGAATAAGGAGGTATAGGGAGGAGTAGGGAGGTATAGGGAGGTACAAGAGGGGGATAGGGAGGAATAGGGAGGTACAGGGAGGATAGGGAGGTATAGGGAGGTAAGGGATGAATAGGGAGGTATAGGGAGGAATAGGGAGGTACAGGGAGGAATAGGGATGTATATGAAGGAATAGGGAGGTACAGGGAGGATTGGGGATTAATAGGGAGGTACTTGGAGGAATAGGGAGGTATAGGGAGGGATAGGGAGGTACAGGGAGGTGTAGGGAGGTATAGGGAGTTGTAGGGAGGTATAGTGAGGAATAGAGAGGAATAGATTGGTACAGGGAGGACTGGGGAGGAGTAGGGAGGTATAGGGAGGAATAGGGAGTTACAAGTGGGGGATACGGAGGAATAGGGAGGAATAGGGAGGTGCAGGGAGGATTGGGGAGTAATAGGGAGGTATAGGGAGGTACATGGAGGAATAGGGAGGTATAGGGAGGAATAGGGAGGTACAGGGAGGTATAGGGAGTATAGGGAGGAATTGGGAGGAATATGGAGGAATAGGTAGGTATAGGGAGGAATAGGTAGGTACAGGGAGGATTAGGGAGGAATAGGGAGGTGTAGTGTGGTATAGGGAGGAATAGGGAGGAATAAGGAGGTATAGGGAGGAGTAGGGAGGTATAGGGAGGTACAAGAGGGGGATAGGGAGGAATAGGGAGGTACAGGGAGGATAGGGAGGTATAGGGAGGTAAGGGATGAATAGGGAGGTATAGGGAGGAATAGGGAGGTACAGGGAGGAATAGGGATGTATATGAAGGAATAGGGAGGTACAGGGAGGATTGGGGATTAATAGGGAGGTACTTGGAGGAATAGGGAGGTATAGGGAGGGATAGGGAGGTACAGGGAGGTGTAGGGAGGTATAGGGAGTTGTAGGGAGGTATAGTGAGGAATAGAGAGGAATAGATTGGTACAGGGAGGACTGGGGAGGAGTAGGGAGGTATAGGGAGGAATAGGGAGTTACAAGTGGGGGATACGGAGGAATAGGGAGGAATAGGGAGGTGCAGGGAGGATTGGGGAGTAATAGGGAGGTATAGGGAGGTACATGGAGGAATAGGGAGGTATAGGGAGGAATAGGGAGGTACAGGGAGGTATAGGGAGTATAGGGAGGAATTGGGAGGAATATGGAGGAATAGGTAGGTATAGGGAGGAATAGGTAGGTACAGGGAGGATTAGGGAGGAATAGGGAGGTGTAGTGTGGTATAGGGAGGAATAGGGAGGTACAAGGGGGGGATAGGGAGGAATATGGAGGAATAGGGAGGAATAGGGAGGTATAGGGAGCTATAGGGAGGAGTAGGGAGGTACAGGGGTGATAGGGAGGTACAGGGAGGAATAGGGAGGTATAGGGAGGTACAAGGGGGGGATAGGGAGGAATAGGGAGGTATAGGGAGGAATGGGTAGGTATAGGGAGGTATAGGGAGGAATAGGTAGTTATAGGGAGTAGTAGGGAGGTACAGGGATGATAGGGATGTACAGGGAGGAATAGGGAGGTATAGGGAGGTACAAGGGGGGGATAGTGAGGAATAGGGAGGTATAGGGAGGAATGGGGAGGTATAGGGAGGTATAGGGTGGAATAGGGAGGAATAGGGAGGATTAGGGAGGTACAGGGAGGATTAGGGAGGTATAGGGAGGAATAGGGATGAATAGGGAGGATTAAGGAGGACTAGTGAGGATTAGGGAGGATTAGGGAGGTACAGGGAGGATTAGGGAGGTATAGGGAGGAATAGGGAGGAATAGGGAGGATTAGGGAGGGCTAGTGAGGATTAGGGAGGTATAGGGAGGAATAGGGAGGATTAGGGAGGTACAGGGAGGATTAGGGAGATATAGGGAGGAATAGGGAGGAATAGGGAGGATTATGGAGGACAAGTGAGGATTAGGGAGGATTAGGGAGGTACAGGGAGGTTTAGGGAGGTATAGGGAGGAATAGGGAGGTATAGGGAGGTATAGGGAGGAATAGGGAGGAATCGGTAGGTACAGGGAGGATTAGGGAGGTATAGGGAGGAATAGGGAGGAATATGGAGGAATAGGGAGGTATAAGGAGGGATAGGGAGGCATAGGGATGTATAAGGAGGAATAGGGAGTTGTAGGGAGGTATAGGGAGGAATAGGGAGGAATAGGGAGGAATAGGTTGGTACAGGGAGGAATAGGGAGGAATAGGGAGGAATAGGTTGGTACAGGGAGGATTGGGGAGGAGTAGGGAGGTTTAGGGAGGTACAGGGAGGTATAGGGGACTTTAATGCAAACTGAAATCCGTTTTACCTAATTTCTATCAGCATGTCACATGTGGGGAAAAAAACCCTAGACCACCTTTACTTGACACACATAGACGCGTACAAAGCTCTCCCTTGCCCTCCATTTGGCAAATGTGACCATAATTCTATCCTCCTGATTCCTGCTTACAAGCAAAAACTAAAGCAAGAAGTACCAGTGACTCACTCAATACGGAACTGTTCAGATGACGCAGATGGTAAGATACAGGACAGTTTTACCAGCACAGACAGGAATATGTTCCGGGATTCATCCGATGGCATTGAAGAGTACACCACATCAGTCACCGGCTTCATCAATAAGTGCATCGATGACATCATCTTCACAGTGACCATACGTACCCCAACCAGAAGCCATGGATTACAGGCAACATCCGCACTAACCCGAACGCTTATAAGAAATCCCGCTTCACCCTCCGATGAACCATCAAACAGGCAAAGTTTTAATACAGGACTAACATTGAATCCTACTACACCGGATCTGATTTTCATCAGGTGTGGCAGGGCTTACAAACTATTATGGACTACAAAGGGAAGCCCAGCTGTGAGCTGCCCAGTGCCACGAGCCTACCAGACAAGGTAAATTACTCATATGCGCACTTCGAGGCAAGCAACACTGAAACATGCATGAGAGCACCAGATGTTCCAGACGACTGTGTGATCATGCTCTCTGTAGCCGGTGTGAGCAAGACCTTTAAACAGGTCAGACGAATTACCACGACGTGTACTCAGAGCATGCGCTGACCAACTGGCCAGTGTCTTCACTGACATTTTCAGCCTCTCCCTGACCGAGTCTGTAATTTCTACGTGTTTCAAGCAGACCACCATAGTCACTGTGCCCAAGAACGCCTAGATAACCTGCTTAAATGACTACAGACCCGTAGCACTCACATCTGTAGCCATGAAGTGCTTTGAAAGGCTGGTTGTGGCTTACATCGACACCATACTCCCGTAAACCCTAGACCCATTTCAATTTGCATATTACCCAACATATTGCCCCTAAACCCACAGATGATGCGATCTATATTGCACTCCACACTGCCCTATCAAAACGAACACCTACGTGAGAATGCTGTTCATTGACTACAGCTCATCGTTCAACACCATAGTGCCCTCAAAGCTCATCACTAAGCTAAGGACCCTATTACTGAACACCTCCCTCTTCAATTGGATCCTGGACTGGCTGCCACCAGGTGGTAAGGGTAGGCATCAACACATCTACCACGCTGATCCTCAACAGCCTACAGGGAGGAAGTCAGAGACCTGGCAACAACCTCTCCCTCAATGTGAGCAAGACAAAGGACATGATAGTGGGCTACAGATAAAGGAGGGCCGACCCCCATTCACATCAACAGGGCTGTAGTGGAGCAGGTCGAGAGCTTCCTTGGTGTCCACATTACCAACAAACTATCATGGTCCAAACTCACCAAGATAGTTGTGAAGAGGGCTTGACAATGCCTATTTCCCCTCAGGAGACTGGAAATGTTTGGCATGGGTTCTCAGATCCTCAAATACTGTAGTTCTACAGCTGCAGCATCGAGACCGTTCTGACTGGTTGCATCACTGGTATGTCAACTGCTAGGCCTCCGACTGCAAGGCACTACAGAGAGTAGTTTGTACAGCCTAGTACGTCAATGGGCCAAGCTTCCTGCCATCAGAAGAAAAAATTGTCAAAGACTCCAGCCACCCTAGTCATAGACAGTTCTCTCTGCTTCCACAAGGCAAGTCTTACCAGAGCGCCAAGTCTAGGTCCAAAAGGCTCCTTAACAGCTTCCACCCCCAAACAGCCACCAGACTATTTACATTGACTTTAGTTTATTTAGTACTTATTTTCTTAAAACTAACATTATTGGTTAAGGGCTTGTAAGTAAGCATTTGTATTCGGCGCATGTTACAAATACAATTTGATTTGTACTGTAGCTAGAAGCATTTCTTTAGCACTTCCAGGGATCTAGATTGGAGGTTGGAGGAGGCTGGGGTGGCAGGCTGTCAAACTTCCTGATTGCATCAAAAGCAGCAGTAGCAGCCCGAGGGGAGGGAGGAGATGGATGGAGGAGATGCAGGGGAGAGATGGAGGGGAGGGAGGATATGGAGGGGAGGGGGGGGGGGAGATGGGGGGGAGTGAGGAGAGGGAGGAGAAGGAGGGGGGGAGAAGAGGGATGGGAGGGAGGGAGGAGATGGAGTGGAGAGGGAGGGTAGGGAGGTGAGGGGAGAGATGGAGAGGAGAGGGAGGGGAGACATGTGATCTGACTCCCTATTGAGATCCTACCCTCTCTCTCTCTCTTTCTCTCTCTCTCTCTCTCTCTCTCTCTCTCTCTCTCTCTCTCTCTCTGTCTCTCTGTCTCCCTCTATCTCTCTCCCTCCCCCTCTCTCTCGCTCTCTCTCTGTCTCCCCCATTCCACGGCCTCTATGATGATAAGAGTCAGGTATTTTGTTACTGTGGGCTCTAGATCTACAGTAGAAATAGGTCTAGTGAGCTCCATTGACATCAGAGCAATGTCAGGTTCTATCTCCACCAGTCTATCGTCCATTAAGATCTAGATGGAAGTGATGCTGTGACCGCAGACACAGGTAAGATCACATGATCTCAAGGAAAATGAACCACAACTGAACAATGGGTTTAACAGAGATGCATACTGTCTTTTATGCCTTTACCTTTTTCATACTGATTGTCCATATTGAATTACAAACCTATTTTAACTGAATGATTAAAATACAATAATGAGGTTATGCTTTGAGCACTGTTCAGGCTATGGACTAGTCTTCAGAGAACCAGTCAGTAGATTGGCAGATACTTATTCAAATGGCATAATTATTCTCTTCCATTCTTATCTAATAACACATCCATGGTTGTTGCATTGTTAACACATTCATATTTATCTCCTGACTTGACTTTCCCATTACAGATATATCCGATAGGTCCAGAGAAACATCACTTTCACATTACAGATATATCCGATAGGTCCAGAGAAACATCACTTTACATTGCAAAGAGATCCGATTGGTCCAGAGAAACATGAGCGGGTATTGTAATAAAAAGAGATCTGATTGGTCCAGAGAAACATGAGAGGTTATTGCAATAAAAAGATATCTGATTGGTCCAGAGAAACATGAGAGGTTATTGCAATAAAAAGAGATCTGATTGGTCCAGAGAAACATGAGAGGTTATTGCAATAAAAAGATATCTGATTGGTCCAGAGAAACATGAGAGGGTATTGCAATAAAAAGAAAGGAAATAAAGCTGTAGTCAGCCGCTCAACACATTTTACTCTCTTCTCCTCTTGACACCGGCTATGTCTCAAATTATACTCTTCTTTTGACCAGAGGTCTATGGGCCCTGGTTAAAAGTAGTGAACTATATAGGGAATAGGGTGCCATTTCAGAGGCAGCCAGTATGATCTGACAACTGTGTTGTCTTTATGTCTTTGATAACAAGGTTCTGACACCTGGAGATGATGTTTTACTGTCTCTATAGATCGTTATAGCAGAACCAAAGTCTCAGCTTGATCGCTGACACCTGGAGATTGTTGTACTGCTATCACCTGCCACTGGAATGTATAGCAAAGTAGTAAAAAGCTAAACCCTTCGGTACAGCCTCTTCTCAACCCTTCAGTACAGCCTCTTCTCCACCCTTCGGTACAGCCTCTTCTCAACCATTCAGTACAGCCTCTCCTCAACCCTTCAGTACAGCCTCTCCTCAACCCTTCAGTACAGCCTCTCCTCAACCCTTCAGTACAGCCTCTTCTCAACTCTTCGGTACAGCCTCTCCTCAACCCTTCGGTACAGCCTCTCCTCAACCCTTCGGTACAGCCTCTACTCAACCCTTCAGTACAGCCTTTCCTCAACCCTTCAGTACAGCCTCTCCTCAACCCTTCAGTACAGCCTCTTCTCAACTCTTCAGTACAGCCTCTCCTCAACCCTTCAGTACAACCTCTGCTCAACCCTTCGGTACAGTCTCTGCTCAACCCTTCGGTACAGCCTCTCCTCAACCCTTCGGTACAGCCTCTACTCAACCCTTCGGTGCAGCCTCTCCTCAACCCTTCGGTACAGCCTCTCCTCAACCCTTCGGTACAGCCTCTGCTCAACCCTTCGGTACAGTCTCTGCTCAACCCTTCGGTACAATCTCTGCTCAACCCTTCGGTACAGCCTCTCCTCAACCCTTCGGAACAGCCTCTCCTCAACCCTTCAGTACAGCCTCTCCTCAACACCCAATCCTCATGGTGATACCTTATTTATTTAAGTGAGTCACTGGTGTCCCAAATGCACCCTATTCCTGATATAGTGCATTAACCTCATAGGGCTCTGGTCATTAGTAGAGAACTATAGAGTGAACAGTGTGCCATTTAAAACACAGCCAGAAGCTGATCAGTTCATGGCCACCACAGTGACAGTGCTATTCAGACTAAGGCTTTCCATTCCTTCACTCTGGTGGCAGCTTATTAGGGAGGGAACTGAAGCCTGTGTCATGTTTAACAGAGCACATTGTAGTAAAACATTTTTCAACCCTACTCAACATTTCTTAGGTTTCACATAGTGAGCTGCTGCGGAAGATGGGTTAGCTTCAAAGTACACTGATGATAGCATAAACGCTGACATTCTTGTTCACTGTTAAGCCTCTTGAGAATGATTCAATCAAAATGAAAAACATTTTAATATTGCTTTTGTCGGTGGGGACCCAGTACTCTTCATAATGCTTCAAAATGGATATGCCAACCTTCATGAATTGTTAAATAAAATGTAGCTACAAAATGTGTGTCTAATATTAATATTGCCTCTAACTTTCCAGGGCTCCAGGTATACTAGCTTTTCTTCTCACTGCAGGAGCCATTTTATATTTTTAAGGAAAGCTTTGACTTTGATCTCTCCTCTTCACTATGTAGAGCTGAGCCAGTCTCTATAGATCACACTATGTAGAGCTGAGCCAGTCTCTATAGATCACACTATGTATAGCTGAACCAGTCTCTATAGATCACACTGTGTATAGCTGAGCCATTCTCTATAGATCACACTATGCATAGCTGAACCAGTCTCTATAGATCACACTATGTATAGCTGAACCGGTCTCCATAGATCACACTATCTATGGTTGAACCAGTCTCTATAGATCACACTATGTATAGCTGAGCCAGTCTCTATAGCTGAACCAGTCTCTATAGATCACATAATGTATAGCTGAACCAGTCTCTATAGCTGGCCCAGTCTCAGAATAGCTGAGCCAGTCTCTATAGATCACACTATCTATGGTTGAACCAAGCTCTATTGTAACTGTGTGTACATTATAGTCTGGTAACTGTGTGTACAGAATTGTCTGGTAACTGTGTGTACATTATAGTCTGGTAACTGTGTGTAAAGAATAGTATGGTAACTGTGTGTACATTATAGTCTGGTAACTGTGAGTACATTATAGTCTGGTAACTGTGTGTACAGAAAAGTCTGGTAACTGTGTGTACAGAATAGTCTGGTGACTGTGTGTACATTATAGTCTGGTAACTGTGTGTACATTATAGTCTAGTAACTGTGTGTACAGAATAGTATTGTAACTGTGTGTACATTATAGTCTAGTAACTGTGTGTACAGAATAGTATTGTAACTGTGTGTACATTATAGTCTGGTAACTGTGTGTACAGAATTGTCTGGTAACTGTTTGTAAATAATATTCTGGTAACTGTGTACATTATAGTCTGGTAACTGTGTGTAAATAATAGTCTGGTAACTGTGTGTACAGAATAGTCTGGTAACTGTGTGTACATTATAGTCTGGTAACTGTGTGTACATTATAGTCTGGTAACTGTGTGTACATTATAGTCTGGTAACTTTGTGTACAGAATAGTTTTGTAACTGTGTGTACATTATAGTCTGGTAACTGTGTGTACATTATAGTCTGGTAACTGTGTGTACAGAATAGTCTGGTTACTGTGTGTAAATAATATTCTGGTAATTGTGTGTACATCATAGTCTGGTAACTGTGTGTAAATAATAGTCTGGTAACTGTGTGTACAGAATAGTCTGGTAACTGTGTGTACATCATAGTCTGGTAACTGTGTATTCATTATAGTCTGGTAACTGTGTATTCATTATAGTCTGGTAACTGTGTGTACAGAATAGTCTAGTAACTCTGTGTACACAATAGTCTGGTAACTGTGTGTAGAGAATAGTCTGGTAATTGTGTGTACAGAATAGTCTGGTAACTGTGTGTACATTATAGTCTGGTAACTGTATGTACAGAATAGTCTGGTAACTGTGTGTACAGAATAGTCTGGTAACTGTTTGTACATTATAGTCTGGTAACTGTGTGTACAGAATAGTCTGGCAACTGTGTGTACAGAATAGTCTGGTAACTGTGTGTACAGAATAGTTTTGTAACTGTGTGTACATTATAGTCTGGTAACTGTGTGTACAGAATAGTCTGGTAACTGTGTGTACAGAATAGTCTGGTAACTGTGTGTACATTATAGTCTGGTAACTGTGTGTACAGAATAGTCTTGTAACTGTGTGTACAGAATAGTCTGGTAACTGTGTGTACATTATAGTCTGGTAACTGTGTGTACAGAATAGTCTTGTAACTGTGTGTACAGAATAGTCTGGTAACTGTGTGTACAGAATAGTCTGGCAACTGTAAATGCTGTATGTTGCAGATCTGGGGTCCTTCAGTGGGAGGACGAGAGGAGGCGTGTCTGTAAGGGAAGGACAAGGAGTGGTGCTCATGTGTACTCCACCCCCTCATTCACCAGGTAAGACCCTGACCACTGACCCCTAACCCTTCTCATGTATACTCCACCCCCTCATTCACCAGGTAAGACCCTGAACCCTGACCCCTAACCCCTAACCCTTCTCATGTATACTCCACCCCCTCATTCACCAGGTAAGACCCTGAACCCTGACCACTGACCCCTAACCCTTCTCATGTATACTCCACCCCCTCATTCACCAGGTAAGACCCTGACCACTGACCCCTAACCCCTAACCCTTCTCATGTATATTCCACCCCCTCTTTCACAAGGTAAGACCTTGACCGACCCCTAACCCCTAACCCTTCTCATGTATACTTCACCCCCTCATTCACGAGGTAAGACCCTGACCCCTAACCCTGCTCATGTATACTTCACCCCCTCATGTGTATTGTTACAAAATTTCTTCATCATCACATAAAGCTTTAATCAGCCATATACGGATGTAGGATCTTTATTTGAGCCAGTTTGGTACAATAGGAAAATAATCCTGCAGAAACAGGAAAGGTGAATGATCATGTGGATTATAATTAATAAACATTTTTTTAAGGGTTGATCCATTTTTTGTTAGGAAAAATCAGGTCAAAAAGAGGAAATTATTAACTTTAGAAGCCTTTTTGAAACTCAAATACACTACAAGTTTGCATTTCCTGCTTTACATTAAATTCCCAGCAACAAAATAGAGATCAAATTAAGATCTTTCATCTGTTTATGGACAGCCAGGTCACTCCCTCTTCCTCTCCACTCCTTTTCCTCTCCCTCTTCCTCTCCCTCTCCTGTTCCTCTCCTCTTCCTCTCCTCTCATTTTCCTCTTCTCTTCCTCTCCACTCCTCTTCCTCTCATCTCCCTCTTCCTCTCATCTCCCTCATCCTCTACTCTCCGCTCCCTCTCCTCTCCTCTCCTCTCCTCTCCTCTCCTCTCCTCTCCTTTCCACATCTTCCTCTTCCTCTCTTCTCCTCTCACTCTTCCTCTTCCTCTGCTCTCCTGTCCTCTTCCTCTTCCTCTGCTCTCCTCTCCCTCTTCCTCTTCCTCTACTCTCCTCTTACTCTCCCTCTTCCTCTCTTCTCCTCCTCTCCTCTTCCTCTTCGGCTTCCTCTTCTCTTCCTCTTCCTCTCCTATCATTCTTCATCTCCCTCTTCCTCTCCTCTCCCTCTTCTCTTCCTCTCCTCTATTTTCCTCTTCTCTTCATCTCCTCTCTTCTCCCTCTTCCTCACCTTTTCCTTTCCTCTCCCTTTTCCTCTCTTCTCCCTCTTCATCTCCTCTCCCTCTCCCTCTCCCTCTTCCTCTCCACTTCTCTTCCTCCGCTCTTTCTTTCCCATCCTTTCCTGTCTGTTCCTCTTCTCTTCCTCTATTCTTCCTTTCCTCTCCTCTCCTTTTCCTCCTCCAGTAGCAGTGTGTGGGGAAAATCACTGGGGAAGCTAAGCCAGGGAAAAAGCCATATTATAACCAGTTAGTTCATATGCCTTGACACAGTGATATATAGGCCTAAATGCAGACAGTAAGAAAACACGGTTACAGAATAAATTCAACCACGCCTTTATTTCGTCATAAAACCGGAGAGCAACATCTGTCTGGTGGAGTCCACAAAGCATATTGTATGTAACAAACAGTTACATGACCTACAGTATGGTTTTACTAAACAACTATTGATTTGGAACTGTAAATCAAAAAGAAAACAGGAGCTGCCAGCACCATTTCAACTTCAACATTTCAACATCTTCAAATCACTTATGCTTAGTTGAATAGAGTGACAACTTAAATATACCAAAAATGATTTAGTCCAATCAAATGGTGTGGCTGTCCAAGGGGCTGATTTATGTGTGTGTCTGTGAGAGCAAGTAGAAAACAAAATGTTGACACCGTACTTATAGAGAAATGCCAAATCCATCCTCCTAACTTTCATGATGGTCTATGACTCTGTCATACACTTTTAGTGTTAGTTTTAACAAGTAATATCTAACAGATTACACAACATATACAAAATACACACAAATATAAGTAGGAATGAATTAACACTATATACAGTGGCAAGAAAAAGTATGTTAGCCCCCTGGAATTACCTGGATTTCTGCATAAATTGGTCATAAAATTTGATCCAAGTCAAAACAATAGACAAACACAGTGTTCTTAAACTAATAACACACACAGTATTATATGTTTCTTGTCTATATTGAATACATAATTTAAACATTCACAGTGTAGGCTGAAAAAAGTATGTGAACCCTTAGGCTAACGACTTCTCCAAAAGAGATCTCAGAAGATCTCAGATTTAGAATGGATGACTTGCATAAATATGGAAAGGCTTACAAAAGTATATCTAAATGCCATGATGTCCATCAGTCCACAGTAGGACAAATGGTCTATACAGTGAGGGAAAAAAGTATTTGAACCCCTGCTGATTTTTGCCCACTGACAAAGAAATGATCAGTCTATAATTGTAATGGTAGGTTTATTTTAACAGTGAGAGACAGAACAACAACAACAAAATCCAGATAAAACGCATGTCAAAAATGTTATGAATTGATTTGCATTTTAATGAGGGAAATAAGTATTTGACCCCCTCTCAATCAAAGATTTCTGGCTCCCATGTGTCTTTTATACAGGTAACGAGCTGAGATTAGGGGGAAGCACGCTCTTAAAGGGAGTGCTTCTAATCTCAGCTTGTTACCATGTATAAAAGACACCAGTCCACAGAAGCAATCAATCAATCTGATTCCAAACTCTCCACCATAGCAAAGACCTAAGAGCTCTCCAAGGATGTCAGGGACAAGATTGTAGACCTACACAAGGCTGGAATGGGCTACAAGACCATCGCCAAGCAGCTTGGTGAGAAAGTGACAACAGTTGGTGCAATTATTCGCAAATGGAAGAAACACAAAATAACTGTCAATCTCCCTCTGCCTGGGGCTCCATGCAAGATCTCACCTCGTGGAGTTGCAATGATCATGCGAACGGTGAGGAATCAGCCCAGAACTACGCGGGAGGATCTTGTCAATGATCTCAAGGCAGCTGGGACCCTAGTCACCAAGAAAACAATTGGTAACACACTACGCCGTGAAGGACTGAAATCCTGCAGCGCCCGCAAGGTCCCCCTGCTAAAGAAAGCACATATACATGCCCGTCTGAAGTTTGCCAATGAACATCTGAATGATTCAGAGGACAACTGGGTGAAAGTGTTGTGGTCAGATGAGACCAAAATGGAGCTCTTTGACATCAACTCAACTCGCCGTGTTTGGAGGAGGAGGAATGCTGCCTATGACCCCAGAAAACCATCCCCATCGCCAAACATGGAGGTGGATACATTATGCTTTGGGTGTATTTTTCTGCTAAGGGGACAGGACAACTTCACCGCATCAAAGGGACAATGGACGGGGCCATGTACGGTCAAATCAAGGCATTGATAATGGGTCGTGGATGGGTATTCCAGCATGACAATGACTCAAAACACACGGCCAAGTCAACAAAGGAGTGGCTCGACAAGAAGCACATTAAGGTCCCGGAGTGGCCTAGCCAGTCTCCAGACCTTAATCCCATAGAAAATCTGTGGAGGGAGCTGAAGATTCGAGTTGCCAAATGTCAGCCTCGAAACCTTAATGACTTAGGGAGAAGATCTGCAAAGAGGAGTGGGACAAAATCCCTCCTGAGATGTGTGCAAACCTGGTGGCCAACTACAAGAAACGTCTGACCTCTGTGATCGCCAACAAGGGTTTTGCCACCAAGTACTAAGTCATGTTTTGCAGAGGGGTCAAATACGTATTTCCCTCATTAAATACAAATCAATTTATAACATTTTGACATGCATTTTTCTGGATTTTTTGTTGTTATTCTGTCTCTCACTGTTCAAATAAACCTACCATTAAAATTATAGACTGATACTTTCTTTGTCAGTGGGCAAACGTACAAAATCAGCAGGGATCAAATACTTTTTTCCCTCACTGTAAATGAAGAAAGTTCAGTACGGTTGCTAAACTCCCTAGGAGTGGCCGTCCTGCAAAGATGACTGCAAGAGCACAGCGCAGAATGCTCAATGAGGTTAAGAAGAATCCTAGAGTGTCAGCTAAAGACACACAAATTTCTGGAACATGCTAACATCTCTGTTGACGGAACTACGATAGGTAAAACACTAAGTAAGAATAGTGTTCATGGGAGGACACCACGGAAAAATCCACTGCTGTCCAAAAAAAACATGACTGTCTGAAGTTTGCAAAAGAGCACCTGAATGTTCCACAGAGCTACTGGCAAAATATTCTGTGGACAAATGAAACAAAAGTTGAGTTGTTTGGAAGGAAGGAACACACAACACTGTGTGGAGAAAAAAAGGCACATCACACCAACATCTAAACCTCATCCCAACTGTAAAGTATGGTGGAGGGAGCATCATGGTTTGGGGCTGTTTTGCTGCCTCAGGGCCTGGACAGCTTGTGATCATCAACGGAAAAAATGACTTCCCAACTTTATCAAGACATTTTGCAGGAGAATGCAAGACTTCTTCTTGATGCCTCTGAGTGTTCAGCAGGACTTCTCCTTGATGGCTCTGAGTGTTCAGCAGGACTTCTCCTTCTTGGCTCTGAGTGTTCAGCAGGACTTCTCCTTCATGGCTCTGAGTGTTCAGCAGGACTTCTCCTTCATGGCTCTGAGTGTTCAGCAGGACTTCTCCTTGATGGCTCTGAGTGTTCAGCAGTACTTCTCCTTGATGGCTCTGAGTGTTCAGCAGGACTTCTCCTTCTTGGCTCTGAGTGTTCAGCAGGACTTCTCCTTCGTGGCTCTGAGTGTTCAGCAGGACTTCTCCTTGATGGCTCTGAGTGTTCAGCAGGACTTCTCCTTCATGGCTCTGAGTGTTCAGCAGGACTTCTCCTTGATGGCTCTGAGTGTTCAGCAGGACTTCTCCTTCATGGCTCTGAGTGTTCAGCAGGACTTCTCCTTGATGGCTCTGAGTGTTCAGCAGGACTTCTCCTTGATGGCTCTGAGTGTACAGCAGGACCTCTCCTTCATGGCTCTGAGTGTTCAGCAGGACTTCTCCTTCATGGCTCTGAGTGTTCAGCAGGACTTCTCCTTCATGGCTCTGAGTGTTCAGCAGGACCTCTCCTTCATGGCTCTGAGTGTTCAGTAGGACTTCTCCTTCATGGCTCTGAGTGTTCAGCAGGACTTCTCCTTGATGGCTCTGAGTGTTCAGCAAGACTTCTCCTTGATGGCTCTGAGTGTTCAGTGGGAATTCTCCTTCATGGCTCTGAGTGTTCAGCAGAACTTCTCCTTCATGGTTCTGAGTATTCAGCAGGACCTCTCCTTCATGGCTCTGAGTGTTCAGCAGGACTTTTCCTTCATGGCTCTGAGTGTTCAGCAGGACTTCTCCTTAATGGCTCTGAGTGTTCAGCAGTACTTCTCCTTGATGGCTCTGAGTGTTCAGCAGGACTTCTCCTTCATGGCTCTGAGTGTTCAGCGGCACTCTCCTTGATGGAACTGATTGTTCAGCAGGTATCATATGTTTTCCACTTCAGTTTGTTGTCCAATGTATATGTATATGTACAGTATATATATATATATATCTGTGCTAAACAATGCTTTGGCCTGCCAGGTTGTGAAATGAGATCAGCTAAATTATTTTCTATTATGTCATGTCCGTTAGAGCCTATTTACTCACTCAGAAAAGGGGTGTGTTCCAAATGGCATCATATTCCCTTCATAGTGTGTGACTTTTGACTATGGCCCATAAGGCTCTTTTCAAAAGTAGTGTACTACTGTATATAGGGAATATGGTGCCATTTGAAACACAGAACAGGAGTCTAAAAATGGAGTAGGATTGTCGGAATGGCAAACAGGTATGAGTGCTTCTACATCTGCATTGCTTGCTGTTTGGTGTTTCAGCCTGTGTTTCTGCTGTTTAAGGTTTTAGGCTGTGTTTCTGCTGTTTAGGGTTTTAGGCTGTGTTTCTGCTGTTTAGGGTTTTAGGCTGGGTTTCTGCTGTTTGGGGTTTTAGGCTGGGTTTCTGCTGTTTGGGGTTTTAGCCTGTGTTTCTGCTGTTTGGGGTTTTAGGCTGTGTTTCTGCTGTTTAAGGTTTTAGGCTGTGTTTCTGCTGTTTAGGGTTTTAGGCTGGGTTTCTGCTGTTTGGGGTTTTAGGCTGTATTTCTGCTGTTTGGGGTTTTAGGCTGTGTTTCTGCTGTTTGGGGTTTTAGGCTGGGTTTCTGCTGTTTGGTGTTTTAGGCTGTGTTTCTGCTGTTTGGGGTTTTAGCCTGGGTTTCTGCTGTTTGGGGTTTTAGGCTGGGTTTCTGCTGTTTGCGGTTTTAGGCTGTGTTTATGCTGTTTGGGGTTTTAGGCTGTGTTTCAGCTGTTTGGGGTTTTAGGCTGTGTTTCTGCTGTTTGTGGTTTTAGGCTGTGTTTCTGCTGTTTGGGGTTTTAGGCTGGGTTTCTGCTGTTTAGGTTTTATGCTGGGTTTCAGCTGTTTGGGGTTTTAGGCTGGGTTTCTGCTGTTTGGGGTTTTAGGCTGGGTTTCTGCTGTTTAGGTTTTAGGCTGGGTTTCTGCTGTTTGGGGTTTTAGGCTGTGTTTCTGCTGTTTGGGGTTTTAGGCTGTGTTTCTGCTGTTTGGGGTTTTAGGCTGGGTTTCTGCTGTTTGGGGTTTTAGGCTGTGTTTCTGCTGTTTGGGGTTTTAGCCTGGGTTTCTGCTGTTTGGGGTTTTAGGCTGGATTTCTGCTGTTTGCGGTTTTAGGCTGTGTTTATGCTGTTTGGGGTTTTAGGCTGTGTTTCAGCTGTTTGGGGTTTTAGGCTGTGTTTCTGCTGTTTGTGGTTTTAGGCTGGGTTTCTGCTGTTTAGGTTTTAGGCTGGGTTTCTGCTGTTTGGGGTTTTAGGCTGGGTTTCTGCTGTTTGGGGTTTTAGGCTGGGTTTCTGCTGTTTGTGGTTTTAGGCTGTGTTTCTGCTGTTTGGGGTTTTAGCCTGGGTTTCTGCTGTTTGGGGTTTTAGGCTGGGTTTCTGCTGTTTGCGGTTTTAGGCTGTGTTTATGCTGTTTGGGGTTTTAGGCTGTGTTTCAGCTGTTTGGGGTTTTAGGCTGTGTTTCTGCTGTTTGTGGTTTTAGGCTGTGTTTCTGCTGTTTGGGGTTTTATGCTGGGTTTCTGCTGTTTAGGTTTTATGCTGGGTTTCAGCTGTTTGGGGTTTTAGGCTGGGTTTCTGCTGTTTGGGGTTTTAGGCTGGGTTTCTGCTGTTTAGGTTTTAGGCTGGGTTTCTGCTGTTTGGGGTTTTAGGCTGGGTTTCTGCTGTTTGGGGTTTTAGGCTGGGTTTCTGCTGTTTGGGGTTTTAGGCTGGGTTTCTGCTGTTTGGGGTTTTAGGCTGGGTTTCTGCTGTTTGGGGTTTTAGGCTGGGTTTCTGCTCTTTGGGGTTTTAGGCTGGGTTTCTGCTGTTTAGGTTTTCGGTTGGGTTTCCTTATAGCAATTTGTGACATTGGCTGATGTAAAAAGCGCTTTATAAATACATTTGCTTGATTGATTGATTGGTACAGAGAATGTAGCAGGAATCGTTTGATTGACTCGATCAATATGGTATACATTGAATAAATGAATACTTAGCATTTCATGTCAAGTTGACTACATAACACTGGGCTTGTATGTCAAGTTATCAAAACGGATGTTTGATCCTGTGGATACTGCATAGCCTTGTGAAGGTTGAGGATGGACTGACGTAGTCATGAATAGTATCCATTTCATATTTGCAATCTTGCTTAAAGGGGCAATATGTGTGTACATGTATATATTTTTTTGTATATATTAATAATATATAGTCATAGATTCTGGAAGAATATAACTATTAAACAACTAACTAGTACCCCATCATAACTTAAACTATAAACTTGTTTTATAAGCTTATTTTTTGTAAACCATCTAATTGTAAAAAAAAAAAAAAAAAAAATGTATAGCCTCAAAACATGTTTTTAACTATAATGTTGATATCATGGATGGTCAGTCCTTGCATCCGTAGCTCTGTCTATGAATTTGAGAGTGGTTACATTTCTCCATCCCTCAGAAATGTGCCAAAACAGTGGTGGGATGGTAACTTTGTTGTTGTTTGAAATGTAGTTTGCCCCTTTTAAATATTTGGGAGTTTAATGAGTAATACTATTTAGAGGTGTTATGAAAGTGAGGATAATTATACACTTTATAAAGGGAAAATGAAGCAAATGTAGAGGTTGATTTATATTTCATTATTTGGATTGTGTTGGAGGATTATAGCTATTAACACGTGGAGATGAAAGGGAAATTAGAACAGTGAGGTAATTTAAAATAATTTGGACGCAGTGGAATGTGAAAAAAGGTTATTATTTTCAATTTTATGGCTTTGGCTCTGTATGGGGAGTTGTTCTGTTTTGTTTTTGATCAACGAGAAGATGCTTCTGTGAAGTTATTAACTACTAGATAACCTTTGTGTATATTAGTTGCAGCAGTTTGCTTCAGTTGTGCCAATCAGTCCTTTGCTTGTACTTAATTGGAAATGTATTCCTTATAATTCAACATTCAAGTGAATTTAGTGATTTGTTTTCATCTGAACATTGCGTCAAAAATGAATCCATCTTGGATATATCACACAATAACACTAGTGAATACACATTGGATCTTTCACCCCATTAGTTAACTGGAAATCTTTTCCAGGAATGTTCAAGCCTAAACACACTAATGTAATCTACAGCTATTTGTTCTGTCTATAGAATCACATACATTGTATTGGATAACAGACATTCTATAGAATCACAGACATTCTATAGAATAACAGACATTCTATTGGATAACATACATTCTATTGGATAACATACAATACATTATATAGAATAACAGACATTCTATAGAATAACATACATTCTATTGGATAACATACAATACATTCTATAGAATAACAGACATGCTTTGCCTTGGAGGAGTCACAGCTTCATTAACACAACAGTTATTGGTGACGCATTTAAAGAGTTGCATAGTGAATCCCAAATGGCACCCTATTCCCAATACAGTGCACTACTTATGCCCAGATCGCTAATGGCACCATATAGGCCCTGGTCTAAAGTAGTGCACTATAAAAGGAATAGGGTGTCATTTGGGATGTACACCTACAGTTTCTTCAGTAGTGTATCAGTCTGGCTCACACAACCTGAAGTATGTACACATTTTAAACACTGAAATCAATGGGCTATGAAATTCATGCAAAAATTATATTGTAGATGAATCGGTGATGAACAAATGATTGTGTCCGTGCAGATGACAGTCTTTATCTGTCCTATGATGGACACACACACGCACGCACGCACGCACGCACGCACGCACGCACGCACGCACGCACGCACGCACGCACGCACGCACGCACGCACGCACGCACGCACGCACGCACGCACGCACGCACACACACACACACACACACACACACACACACACACACACACACACACACACACACACACACACACACACACACACACACACACACACACACACACACACACACACACACACACACACACACACACACACACACACACACACACACACACACAGCAACACAAGGATAGAAACACATAGTTTTGTTTCATGCCAGCTTGGGAATTTGCTATAGTACACACTGTGTGTGTGTGTTTCTAACTCATCTTGTCCTCTCTTCCCTAGAGATTATCTACACCTGGGTTTTCAACGAGTTCCCGTCATTTGTTGCCGAGGACAGCCGGCGGTTTATCTCACAGGTAACGGGCAACCTGTATGTCTCCAAGGTGCAGCCTAGCGACGTGGGCAGCTACATCTGTCTGGTGAAGAACACGGTGACCAACGCCAGGGTCCTCAGCCCGCCCACTCCACTCACACTCAGAACAGATGGTGAGACTCATACCATTCACACCCCTGTTGTGACTCTCATAAATGTGATGACTGTTATTTATCGAATAATTACCTACTATGTTTAATTGTTACCCGATTAAATAATGTAGCAATTATCTCATTAGGAATTTGGGGCACCATGGGAGAAGTTGTTTAACGAGTTACAGTCTCCCGAATTAACTCATGAATTTACACTACTGTTCAAAAGTTTGGGGTCACTTATAAATGTCCTTGTTTTTGAACGAAAATCACATTTTTGTCCATTAAAATAACATCAAATTGATCAGAAATACAGTGTAGACATTGTTAATATTGTGAATGACTGGTGTAGCTGGAAACTGCATATTATTTTTAATGGAATATCTACATAGGTGTACAGAGGCCCATTATCAGTAACCATCAAACCTGTGTTCCAATGGCAAGTTGTGTTAGTTAACCTAAGTTTATAATTTTAAAAGGCTAATTGATCATTAGCAAACCCTTTTGCAATTATGTTTTCACAGCTGAAAACTGTTTGTCTGATTAAAGAAGCAATACAACTGGCCTTCTTTAGACTAGTTGAGTATTTGGAGCATTTACAATTGTGGGTTGGATTACAGCCTCAAAATGGCCAGAAACAAAGGACTTTGTTCTGAAACTCGTCAGTCTATTCTTGTTCTGAGAAATGAAGGCTATTCCATGCGAGAAATTGGCAAGAAATTGAGGATCTCGTACAACGCTTTGTACTACTCCCTTCACAGAACAGCGCATACGGGCTCTAACAAGAAAGGTAAGAGGAGTGGGAGGACCTGGTGCACAACTGAGCAAACGATCAAGTACATTAGAGTGTCTAGTTTGAGAAACAGACGCATCACAAGTCCCCAACTGGCTGCTTCATTAAATAGTACCCACAAAACACCAGTCTCCACGTCAACATTGAAGAGGCGACTCCGGGATGCTTGGCCCTTCTTCTTCAGATGGCTTTTTCCTTAGTTCTCTGGTCTAAGTCTCTGATTGTCCACAAGAAGTCACAAAGTCCTTCTTAGTTGTCTGTTTACTTGGACTCGTTCTGGAAGAGTGGTCTCCTGAAGACGGCTAGTCATCCGTGTTGATGATCCCCAGAGTGGTGATGAGAGCAGTGTAGGCGACGATGATTTGGAGAGAATAACCGGATGGTCCTACTTAAATTCACCTTCTAAGATACAGTACTTAGAACTGCTACTCAACCGTAACAGTGATTGTTAGAGGTTCCTTTGTCTTCTTCAACCCTGTGTTGATTCTCAGGGTCATGGCTAATGTGGACCTAGCTGCAGCTTGTGGTCCGTTTAGTCTGATATGTTCATTCTTAACTCAATCTTTTATACCCTCGGGTATATACCCTCGGGTAAGAAAGGGAGTGTTTTCGTCATGCTGACACACTCCCTTTGCTCCCTGGGCACTGGGTTACGAGGCAAAGTATCTTAATTACAATGATCTCATTAGAGATCTAAAATCACAATCCTATCATCACAAAAACATGATCTTTTTCCTTGATATTTTCTATACAACGTATAGGATGTAAACCTGATATACACCGTGCAAAAGCTCTTCAAGTTACAATGTTGTCATTAAAAAGTCTTTATACAAGTTTTAATGAGATCACAAAATACAAATGAACTTTCCATATTCCATCTCTCATCATTCCCAAAATTCGGATGTTGAAATGTATTGTCCCAGTGTTCATTGTTTGATGTTGAAGTTTTGGGCGTTGAAGTTTTGCGCAGCAAAATGGTCCTCCCTACTCCCCATGAACCCTCCTCCCCTCTCTCCCTGGAACCTCCTCACCCCTCTCCCTGGACCCTCCTCACCCCTCTCCCTGGACCCTCCTCACCCGTCTCCCTGAACCCTCCTCCCCTCTCTCCCTGGAACCTCCTCACCCCTCTCCCTGGACCCTCCTCACCCCTCTCCCTGGACCCTCCTCACCCCTCTCCCTGGACCCTCCTCACCCCTCTCCCTGGACCCTCCTCACCCCTCTCCCTGGACCGTCCTCACCCCTCTCCCTGGACCCTCCTCACCCCTCTCCCTGGACCCTCCTCACCCCTCTCCCTGGACCCTCCTCACCCGTCTCCCTGGACCCTCCTCACCCCTCTCCCTGGACCCTCCTCACCTCTCTCCCTGGACCCTCCTCACCCGTCTCCCTGGACACTCCTCACCCCTCTCCCTGGGAGAAGTTGAGGGAGAAGTTGTTGTTCTGGCACCACATGGCCAGGTCTCTGACCTCCTCCCTATAGTCTGTCTCATTGTTGTCGGTGATCAGGCCTACCACTGTTGTGTCATCGTCAAATGTAATGACGGTGTTGGAGTCGTACCGGGCCGTGCAGTCATGAGTGAACAGGGAGTACAGGAGGGGACTGAGTATGCACACCTGAGGGGCCCCTGTGTTGAGGATCAGCGTGGCGGATGTGTTGTTACCTACCTTTACCACCTGGGGGTGGCCCATTAGGAAGGATTCAGTTGCAAAGGGAGGTGTTTAGTATCAGAGTCCTTAGCCTATTGATGAGCTTTTAGGGCACTGTGATGTTGAACGCTGAGCTATAGTCAATGAATAGCATTCTCACATAGGTGTTCCTTTTGTCCGGGTGTGAAAGGGCAGTGTGGAGTGCAAAAGACATTGCATCATCTGTGGATCTGTTGGGGCAGTATGCCAATTGGAGTGGGTCTAGGGTTTCTGGGAGGATGGTGTTGATGTGAGCCATGACCAGCCTTTCAAAGCACTTCATGGCTACAGATGTGAGTTCTATGGGTTGGTTGTAATTTAGGCATCTTACCTTAGTGTTCTTGGGCACAGGGACTACTAGCGAGCATAGAAGTAGTTTAGCTCATCTGGTAGGCTTGTGTCACTGGGCAGCTCTTGGCTGTGATTCCCTTTGTAGTCTGCAATGGTTTGCAAGCCCTGCCACATCCGATGAGCGTCAGATCCGATATAGTTTGATTAGATCTTAGTCCTGTATTGATGCCTTGCCTGTTTGATGGTCCGTCGGAGGGTATAGGGATTTCTTAAAAGCTTCCAGGTTAGAGTCCTGCTTCTTTAAAGCGGCAGCTCTACTCTTTGGCTCAGTGTGGATGCTGCCTGTAATCCAAGGCTTCTGGTTGGGGTATGCACGATGTCATCGATGCACTTATTGATGAAGCCAATGACTTATGTGGTGTCCTCCCCAGAACGTATTCCAGTCTGTGCTAGCAAAACAGTCATGTAGCTTAACATCTGCTTCCTCTGACGTTTAATTTTTCCTCTGACGTTTTAATTGACTGAGTCACTGGTGCTTCCTGCTTCAATTTTTGCTTGTAAGCAGGAATCATGAGGATAGAATTATGGTCAGATTTGCCAAATGGAGGGTGAGGGAGAGATTTGTACGCGGTACTGTGTGGAGTAAAGGTGGTCCAGAGTTCCTTTTCCTCTGGAATCACATTCACCATGCTGATAAACATTTAGTAAAGCGGATGTAAGTTTCCCTGCATTAAACGAGCCCTATGGACTACAGCTTTAGACAAACATCTTATTTCCATCAGCCCTATAGAATACAGCTTTCGACAGACACATTCCTCCAATCAGCCCTATAGACTACAGCTTGAGACAGACACATTCCACCCATCAGCCCTATAGACTACAGCTTGAGACAGACACATTCCTCCCATCAGCCCTATAGACTACAGCTTGAGACAGACACATTCCACCCATCAGCCCTATAGACTACAGCTTGAGACAGACACATTCCTCCCATCAGCCCTATAGACTACAGCTTGAGACAGACACATTCCTCCCATCAGCCCTATAGACTACAGCTTTAGACAAACATATTATTTCCATCAGCCCTATAGACTACAGCTTGAGACAGACACATGACTCCCATCAGCCCTATAGACTACAGCTTGAGACAGACACATTCCTTCCATCAGCCCTATAGACTACAGCTTGAGACAGACACATTCCTTCCATCAGCCCTATAGACTACAGCTTGAGACAGACACATGACTCCCATCAGCCCTATGACAGATTTACTGTCATAGTGATGTGATTCCCAGGTGGAAACCTAGGTCTCACATCTTTAGACAGACACAATACTCCCATCAGCCCCAGACAACTCTTTAACTTTACCCAGTTTGAAGTGACACTACCAAGTGTTTGGTTTCACACACTGCACCCTTCTCAGCCCTGACATTTCCAGAACATGAACCATGTGTTTGTGTGAGTGCTATGTATGGATCAATAGTGTTTTTAGAATGTAACCTTTATCATGCCCTTATATAAACCAGGTGTGATTTAATGATGGACCCTAGGAAAAGCTTTGAAACTGAAAGATATCAGATTGATTTCCTTCACCTCTAAACTCTTTCATTCATTTTAACATTGACTTCCTCCTCTCAATGAAAGAGCAGGTCTTCTCTCTCCCTGTCATAATGACGTCATCATGACGTGATTCCCAGGTGGAAACCTAATGGCAGATTGACTGTCATCATGACGTGATTCCCAGGTGGAAACCTAATGGCAGATTGACTGTCATCATGACGTGATTCCCAGGTGGAAACCTAATGGCAGATTGACTGTCATCATGACGTCATCATGACGTGATTCCCAGGTGGAAACCTAATGGCAGATTGACTGTCATCATGACGTGATTCCCAGGTGGAAACCTAATGGCAGATTGACTGTCATCATGACGTGATTCCCAGGTGGAAACCTAATGGCAGATTTACTGTCATCATGACGTGATTCCCAGGTGGAAACATAATGGTAGATTGACTGGCATCATGACGTGATTCCCAGGTGGAAACCTAATGGCAGATTTACTGTCATCATGACGTGATTCCCAGGTGGAAACCTAATGGGCAGATTTACTGTCATCATGACGTGATTCCCAGGTGGAAACCTAATGGGCAGATTGACTGTCATCATGACGTGATTCCCAGGTGGAAACCTAATGGGCAGATTGACTGTCATCATGACGTGATTCCCAGGTGGAAACCTAATGGCAGATTGACTGTCATCATGACGTGATTCCCAGGTGGAAACCTAATTGCAGATTGACTGTCATCATGACGTGATTCCCAGGTGGAAACCTAATGGCAGATTGACTGTCATCATGACGTGATTCCCAGGTGGAAACCTAATGGCAGATTGACTGTCATCATGACGTGATTCCCAGGTGGAAACCTAATGGCAGATTGACTGTCATCATGACGTGATTCCCAGGTGGAAACCTAATGGCAGATTGACTGTCATCATGACGTGATTCCCAGGTGGAAACCTAATGGGCAGATTGACTGTCATCATGACGTGATTCCCAGGTGGAAACCTAATGGCAGACTGACTGTCATGATGACATGATTCCCAGGTGGAAACCTAATGGCAGATTGACTGTCATCATGACGTGATTCCCAGGTGGAAACCTAATGGCAGATTGACTGTCATCATGACGTGATTCCCAGGTGGAAACCTAATGGCAGATTGACTGTCATCATGACGTGATTCCCAGGTGGAAACCTAATGGCAGATTGACTGTCATCATGACGTGATTCCCAGGTGGAAACCTAACGGCAGATTGACTGTCATCATGACGTGATTCCCAGGTGGAAACCTAATGGGCAGATTTACTGTCATCATGACGTGATTCCCAGGTGGAAACCTAATGGCAGATTGACTGTCATCATGACGTGATTCCCAGGTGGAAACTTAATGGCAGATTGACTGTCATCATAACGTCATCATGACGTGATTCCCAGGTGGAAACCTAACGGCAGATTGACTGTCATCATGACGTGATTCCCAGGTGGAAACCTAATGGGCAGATTTACTGTCATCATGACGTGATTCCCAGGTGGAAACCTAATGGCAGATTGACTGTCATCATGACGTGATTCCCAGGTGGAAACCTAATGGCAGATAGACTGTCATCATGACGTGATTCCCAGTTGGAAACCTAATGGCAGATTGACTGTCATCATGACGTTATTCCCAGGTGGAAACATAATGGTAGATTGACTGGCATCATGACGTGATTCCCAGGTGGAAACCTAATGGCAGATTGACTGTCATCATGACGTGATTCTCAGGTGGAAACCTAATGGCAGATTGACTGTCATCATGACGTGATTCCCAGGTGGAAACCTAATGGCAGATTGACTGTCATCATGACGTGATTCCCAGGTGGAAACCTAATGGCAGATTGACTGTCATCATGACGTGATTCTCAGGTGGAAACCTAATTGCAGATTGACTGTCATCATGACGTGATTCCCAGGTGGAAACCTAATGGCAGATTGACTGTCATCATGACGTGATTCCCAGGTGGAAACCTAACGGCAGATTGACTGTCATCATGACGTGATTCCCAGGTGGAAACCTAATGGCAGATTGACTGTCATCATGACGTGATTCCCAGGTGGAAACCTAATGGCAGATTGACTGTCATCATGACGTGATTCCCAGGTGGAAACCTAATGGCAGATTGACTGTCATCATGACGTGATTCCCAGGTGGAAACCTAATGGCAGATTGACTGTCATCATGACGTGATTCCCAGGTGGAAACCTAATGGCAGATTGACTGTCATCATGACGTGATTCCCAGGTGGAAACCTAATGGGCAGATTGACTGTCATCATGACGTGATTCCCAGGTGGAAACCTAATGGCAGATTTAGATCTGTAGTGCATGAGCACTCAGGTACGCCACCTGCAAATTATCTAATATTCCACACACTTATGTGTACATAAACATGAAATCAGATATTCATTTGAAAGGATGTGGGGATGTTCCTCTTCTTTTGCTGAGGACCGCAGCTCTGCATGCCGTAGAGAGGGACACAATGGCAAATAGCACAGGAACAATATAGAAACTCTAAATAGATAGTCAGGGAAGCTGTATCATTAGTGTAGTAGACTGCTTTCTGCACACACGCACACACACACACACAAACATGAAATCAGATATTAATTTGAAAGGATGTGGGGATGTTCCTCTTCTTTTGCTGAGGACCGCAGCTCTGCATGCCGTAGAGAGGGACACAATGGCAATAGCACAGGAACAATATAGAAACTCTAAATAGATAGTCAGGGAAGCTGTATCATTAGTGTAGTAGACTGCTTTCTGCACACACACACACGCACACACACACACACACACACACACACACACACACACACACACACACACACACACACACACACACACACACACACACACACACACACACACACCCACACACACACACACACACACCCACACACACAATGTGCTTTGATGAAACCAGCCATCAGGGAAATCATCTCTCCTGCATAAAATAAACTGAATCAATGGTCGTCAGTGGTGAATGGGATCCTAGGTCTTTTATAAAAGCCTCTCAGGGGTCTAGGCTGGGACGGTGGTCCTAGAGAGAGGAGAGGTGTTCGATTAAGGTGTTCGATTAAGGTTAACATGTCATCTCAGGGTTTTAATACGTTTGACTAAACAGAGGGCCGTCCATCAGCACCTAGCACCTCACAGGAGCTTGTCATTGTCAAGGTTTCAGAGGACCATTGAGAATGTGTTCCCAGGTTCCCAATGCGTTTTGATGAAAATGACTTTCATGCCCGGAAAGCAGGTTGGCGGAAGTGGTTGATGTGGCAGGATGTATTTATGAGATACAACGTCCCTTCCAGCTACAGCTCCTCTCTCTTTCTGACTGGATTTGCATAATCTTGTTGTTGTGAAATGCTCCTTAGAGATGTACAGAATTCTAAACTCGTTACCATAGTAAATTGGATTGTTCCTCTCATTTACAAAGATGGAAAATGAGAAGGGGACCTGCTCACGTAAACAGGCTGGCAGTCCTGTTTAGATATCATATCATGGTCTGGTGAGGTTCTTGAGGAGGGGTACTTGAGTACAGGGTCTGCTCGGGGTAGTGTGGGTACTAAGGGTAGCATCTCTCATCCGGAACAAAAACGTGTCTAATTCAAGGCTGTACAGCCCATTACACCAAACATTTTCTTGACAGCCACAGTTTTTGGTAAGCCTCCCACTTATTCAGCCTCGGCCTTATGTACTGAGAATCTGTGTCTAAAAGGCTGAAAATGACATTGGCACACCTTACTCTGAACCCCACGGGGCCTGCAAGCTGTGTCTGCCCACAGCTGCTGGAATCTGACCAATTGGAGCGTGCAATCTATGCCGCTGACCAATGAGATGCTGGTATCTGTGCCCCAGAGCAAGTGGATGGTAATTACCTTGGAGGTTTAGAAGCTCAAGCTGGATCTGTGTGTTGCCTCACCTCTGTCCTGTCCTGGTTCTAACACTCTTAATCAAACCTGCCTCACTGCATCTGGGCTCTGTTACACCCCTGCGGTAAAGTCATGGATCTTCCCTTCACAACGCAACAGGAAGAAATTAGGAGAATGGAAGAGATGGGCAGTTAGACAGACAGACAGACAGACAGGATTGATGAGTTCCTGTGTTAGGGACAGAGTGTCAGAGTGGGAGCACACAGCTCCCACTGGGAGATTAATTTGTTTGGAGACATTGGAGTTGTAAAAGTGTTGCAGATAATGTAGTGCAGATACCAAGGGGGTTGGGAACTTATGCAAGGCACTGCTTAATATAAATGGCTCATCCATTTTGATACTGTTTTGATTGTAATCTATACTCCAGTCTGTGCTTCTAGTGGGTTGTATTTAAAAAAATAAAAGGGCTACAAGGAGATAATCTGACCTCTCTGCCCTCACTTCAGCTAAATATATTCTACCGAAATGGCCCTCACTTCAGCTAAATATATTCTACCGAAATGGATGGCCCTCACTTCAGCTAAATATATTCTACCGAAATGGCCCTCACTTTAGCTAAATATATTCTACCGAAATGGATCGCCCTCATTTTAGCTAAATATATTTTAATGAAAACCTCCCCAAATGTTTGAAGAAATACAAGTGACCATCCCTTACATCCAAAATAATCATGAAAACAAAGTGGATTGCAGAGAACTACCGTTTTAGTTCACTTCTTGGAGATTTAGAAACAGTTTTCTGAGACAGTTTTAGAAACTGTTCTTCATCCTCTAAGCGTTACAAGGCAAAGCAGGAATTATGATTAGCACAAGGGACTGCGGGCCAGAATGCTGTGGGTTCGCAGACCACTGTGGACAAGAGCAGGGGTGGAAACATTTCCTTTATAGTAAAAGCATTGCATGAATCTATCGTTGCATTTGCAGGTCTGAGAAAAAATTGCCATTCTAAAAATGTCTTCCAAATCTATGCAACAAGGTCTCACAGTCGCATATCAGAATTAAACCTTCATCCATGTTTCTCAAAAGTCAAATTTTGAAGTTGTTTTAAGGTTAGGGTTATGTTCAAGCATTAACACTGAATGGTTAAGGTAAGGGATAAGGTTTGGGATAGGCTTAAAACAACAATCTGTGGATTCAAACATTGGCACCAGAACCAGATGCTAACGCCCATCCGCCATCCTCGTCCACAACGCCCTAGCAAAACCGAAACCTACTTGAAGGTAACAGAGCTCACTGTTTCCCCTAGTGGCCGGTGTCCACGTCCTCTCCCATCATCCTCAGACATGGATGGACGTCAAATACCGAAACGTCTGTGAACGCGATCCCTGATGCAGTGTCTGTCTTATCATGTGTAGTGTGTGTAGTGTCTGTCTTATCATGTGTAGTGTGTGTAGTGTCTGTCTTATCATGTGTAGTGTGTGTAGAGTGTCTGTCTTATCATGTGTAATGTGTGTAGTGTCTGTCTTATCATGTGTAGTGTGTGTAGTGTCTGTCTTATCATGTGTAGTGTGTGTAGAGTGTCTGTCTTATCATCTGTAGTGTGTGTAGAGTGTCTGTCTTATCGTGTGTAGAGTGTCTGTCTTATCATGTGTAGTGTGTGTAGAGTGTCTGTCTTATCATGTGTAGTGTGTGTAGAGTGTCTGTCTTATCATGTGTAATGTGTGTAGAGTGTCTGTCTTATCATGTGTAGTGTGTGTAGAGTGTCTGTCTTATCATGTGTAGTGTGTGTAGTGTCTGTCTTATCATCTGTAGTGTGTGTAGAGTGTCTGTCTTATCATGTGTAGTGTGTGTAGAGTGTCTGTCTTATCATGTGTAGTGTGTGTAGTGTCTGTCTTATCATGTGTAGTGTGTGTAGAGTGTCTGTCTTATCATGTGTAGTGTGTGTAGAGTGTCTGTCTTATCATGTGTAGTGTGTGTAGAGTGTCTGTCTTATCATGTGTAGTGTGTGTAGAGTGTCTGTCTTATCATGTGTAGTGTGTGTAGTGTCTGTCTTATCATGTGTAGTGTGTGTAGAGTGTCTGTCTTATCATGTGTAGTGTGTGTAGAGTGTCTGTCTTATCATGTGTAGTGTGTGTAGAGTGTCTGTCTTATCATGTGTAGTGTGTGTAGAGTGTCTGTCTTATCATGTGTAGTGTGTGTAGTGTCTGTCTTATCATGTGTAGTTTGTGTAGAGTGTCTGTCTTATCATGTGTAGTGTGTGTAGAGTGTCTGTCTTATCATGTGTAGTGTGTGTAGAGTGTCTGTCTTATCATGTGTAGTGTGTGTAGAGTGTCTGTCTTATCATGTGTAGTGTGTGTAGAGTGTCTGTCTTATCATGTATATGTGTGTCCATATGGTGTATTTATATGTCTTTTAAATCTGATTACCTGATGTGGAATAGAGTTCCATGTAGCCTTGGCTCTATGTAGTACTCCCATGGTCTGTTCTGGACTTGGGGACTGTGAAGAGACCTCTGGTGGCATGTCTTGTGGGGTATGCATGGGTGTCTGAGCTGTGTGCTAGTAGTTGAAACAGACACCTCGATGCATTCAGCATGTCAACACTTCTTACAAGATCAAGTAGTGATGAAGTCAATCTCTCCTCCACTTAGAGCCATGAGAGATTTATATGCATATTATTAATATTAGCTCTCCATGTACTGTACATTTAAGGGCCAGCCGCACTCTCCTGTTCTGAGCCACTGTTCCAAGATGGCACTGACAGACGTGAATGCTCTGCTTCTAGCTCCTAGAATAATTTCACTGTAAGGTTGTATTCGGCACATGAGACAAAGAAGAGGTGGAGAAGAGGTATTCAGAGTGGACTTCTAGTCCGACTCAGGAGGCGTGCACACCATCCACCGCTTCCAAGTATTTTACTCGCTAATGTTCAGTCCTTGGACAATAAAGTAGACAAGCTTAGGGGGGCCGTGCATTATCATGGTGAAACATGAGGTGATGGCGGCGGATGAATGGCACGACAATGGGCCTCAGGATCTCGTCACGGTAACTACCATTGATAAAATACAATTTTGTTCGTTGTCCGTAGCATATGCCTGCCTTTCCATACCATAACCTCACCGCCACCACCGGGCACTCTGTTCACAACGTTGACATCAGCAAATCCCTCGGCCACACAACGCCTTACACGCTGTCTTCCATCTGTCAGGTACAGTTGAAATGGGGATTCATCCATGGAGAGCACACTTCGCCAGCGTTACAGGGGCCATCGAAGGTGAGCTTTTGCCCACTGAAGTCGGTTACGTTGCCTAACTACAGTCAGGTCAAGACCCTTTTGAGGACACGAGCACACAGATCAGCTTCCCTTAGATGGTTTCTGACAGTTTGAGCAGAAATTCTGCTATTGTGCAAACCCACAGTTTCATCAGCTGTCGGGATGGCTGGTCACACGATCTTGCAGGTGAAGAAGCCAAATGTGGAGGTCCTGGGCAGGCGTGGTTGCACGTGGTGTGCGGTTGTGAGGCCAGTTGGTCGTACTGCCAAATTTTCTGAAACGACGTTGGAGGCAACTTATAATAAACAAATCAACATTCAATTATCTTGCAACAGCTCTGGCGGACATTCCTGTGGACAGCATGGCAAATGCATGCTCCCTCAAAACTTGAGATATCTATGGCATTGTGTTGTGTAACAAAACTGCACATTTAATAGAGTGGCCTTATATTGTCCCCAACGCAAAGTGCACCTGTGTATTGATCCTCCTGTTTAATCAGATTTTTGATATGCCACACCTGCAAGGGGGATGGATTACCTTGGCAAATGAGAAATGCTTATTAACAGGGATGTAAACAAATGTGTACCCAAACAGATATAAGATTGTTGTTCGTATGGAACATTTCTGGGATTTTTTATTTCATCTCATGAAACATGGCACCAACACTTCACATGCATTTATATTGTTGTTCAGTCTATTTATTGTGTTTGTTTGGAAAATATACGTTTTTGTTATTAACAAAATTTTATTAATAGTGGTTGAATATCACATGTTTAAACTATATATTTTAATAGTGGTTGAAAATGTTAATAGTGGTTGAATGTCACATGTTTAAACCAAATAATTGAATAGTGGTTGAAAATGTTTATAGTGGTTGAATGGCACATGTTTAAACCAAATAATTGAATAGTGGTTGAAAATGTTGATGGTGGTTGAAAATCTCCACACTAGTTAGTTGTCTTACTATACAATGTTATTTGGGTCAGTAAGCGTTTCATGGTGTTCATTTTAGATTTTCTCCAATGGTTCCAAAGGAATACTAAGGTCTACTTTGATCAAGACTGGGATTTAAAGGGGCTTTGACTGGCTCACACAGATTGTATCATGTAATTGGTTGCCACGGCTTGCCAGAAAGAGGAAAGCATAAAAAACAAGAACAAATACATTTAGGCTTAATAAATCAATTGGGACATAAAACAGTCAGTCACAATTTGTGTTTTTCAGAGTACACAAAACCCAGAAAGCATTCCATTATTTAAATGCTCTGGCTCTGCAGATAGCCTGATTTTTGATATTGAATATATTGTGAAATAAACCAGGTGAAATATTGCACATTCATTAAATGAAGAGGGCTTCTTTGGAGCCGTATAAGTGTGTGGAATGAGATTGAAATAGAAGAGTGGTTTGGGACAAGCATTGTAAAATGTCTTGTAGGCAACATGTACAGTCAGTCCCCTACATCTCAACATGTGTAGTCAGTCCCCTACATCTCAACATGTATAGTCAGTCCCCTATATCTCAACATATACAGTCAGTCCCACACATCTCAACATGTACAGTCAGTCCCCTACATCTCAACATGTACAGTCAGTCTCCCACATCTCAACATGTACCGTCAGTCCCCTACATCTCAACATGTACAGTCAGTCCCCTATATCTCAACATGTACAGTCAATCCCCTACATCTCAACATGTACAGTCAGTCCCCTATATCTCAACATGTACCGTCAGTCCCCTACATCTCAACATGTACAGTCAATCCCCTACATCTCAACATGTACAGTCAGTCCCCCACATCTCAACATGTACAGTCAGTCCCCCACATCTCAACATGTATAGTCAGTCCCCTATATCTCAACATGTACCGTCAGTCCCCTACATCTCAACATGTACAGTCAATCCCCTACATCTCAACATGTACAGTCAGTCCCCCACATCTCAACATGTACAGTCAGTCCCCCACATCTCAACATGTATAGTCAGTCCCCTATATCTCAACATGTACAGTCAGTCCCATATATCTCAACATGTACAGTCAGTACCCCACATCTCAACATGTACAGTCAGTCCCCCACATCTCAACATGTACAGTCAGTAGCCCACATCTCAATATAATCCTATTCCCTGTGGGGGAGGCTGTGTGTGAAAAGTGAGGGTGTGCGTGTGCGTGCATGTGTGCATGCTCGCTTGCATATGTACGTCAGCATGGGGTCATCCATCTGTCCTTCCGTCAGTGAGTGTGTATGTGTCTGTCTGGTACCGGCAGTATGTACTTCCTGAAATATGGTGCAACAGATGGTCACTTGCTATATCTGTGGGGAGTGTAATCATTTAAACTGTTTGTATGTCTGTGTATGAACTCATGAAAATGTCTGCAGATGAAGGCATGTTGAAGCTTTGTGGCTAAACATGTGTGATGTTGGTTGCAGTAATGGATGCTAGGTGTTAGTAATGGATGCTAGCAGCAGAAGGTGTTAGTAATGGATGCTAGCAGTAGAAGGTGTTAGTAATGGATGCTAGCAGTAGAAGGTGTTAGTAATGGATGCTAGGTGTTAGTAATGGATGCTAGCAGTAGAAGGTGTTAGTAATGGATGCTAGGTGTTAGTAATGGATGCTAGGTGTTAGTAATGACACTAGGTGTTAGTAATGGATGCTAGGTGTTAGTAATGGATGCTAGCAGCAGAAAGTGTTAGTAATGGATGCTAGCAGCAGAAGGTGTTAGTAATGGATGCTAGGTTTTAGTAATGGATGCTAGGTGTTAGTAATGGATGCTAGGTGTTAGTAATGGATGCTAGGTGTTAGTAATGACACTAGGTGTTAGTAATGGATGCTAGGTGTTAGTAATGGATGCTAGCAGCAGAAAGTGTTAGTAATGGATGCTAGCAGCAGAAAGTGTTAGCAATGGATGATAGGTGTTAGTAATGGATGCTAGCAGCAGAAGGTGTTAGTAATGGATGATAGGTGTTAGTAATGGATGATAGGTGTTAGTAATGGATGCTAGATGTTAGTAATAGATTCTAGGTGTTAGTAATGGATGCTAACAGCAGAAAGTGTTAGTAATGGATGCTAGCAGCAGAAGGTGTTCATAATGAATGCTAGCAGCAGAATGTGTTAGTAATGGATGCTATCGGCAAAATGTTTTAGTAATGGATGCTAGCAGCAGAAGATTTTAGTAATGGATGCTAGTTGTTAGTAATGGATGCTAGGTGTTAGTCATGGATGCTAGCAGCAGAAGGTGTTAGTAATGGATGCTAGGTATTAGTAATGGAAGCTAGGTGTTAGTAATGGATGCTATGTGTTAGTAATGGATGCTAGCAGCTGAAGGTGTTAGTAATGGATGCTAGCAGCAGAAGGTGTTAATAATGGATGCTAGCAGCAGAAGGTTTTAGTAATGGATGCTAGGTGTTAGTAATGGATGCTAGGTTTTAGTAATGGATGCTAGGTGTTAGTAATGGATGCTAGGTGTTAGTCATGGATGCTAGCAGCAGAAGGTGTTAGTAATGGATGCTAGGTGTTAGTAATGGATGCTTGGTGTTAGTAATGGACGCTAGCAGCAGAAGGCTAGTAATGGATGCTAGCAGGTTAGTAATGGATGCTAACAGCAGAAGTTGTAATTAATGGATGCTAGGTGTTAGTAATGGATGCTAGGTGTTAGTAATGGATGCTAGCAGCAGAATGTGTTAGATATGGATGCTAGCAGCAGAAGGTGTTAGCAATGGATGCTAGCAGTGGAAGGTGTTAGTAATGGATGCTAGGTGTTAGTAATGGATACTAGGTGTTAGTAATGGATGCTAGGTGTTAGTGATGGATGCTAGCAGCAAAAGGTGTTAGTAATGGATGCTAGCAGCAGAAGGTGTTAGTAATGATGCTAGCAGCAGAAGGTGTTAGTAATGATGCTAGCAGCACAAAGTGTTAGTAATGGATGCTAGCAGCAGAATGTGTTAGTAATGGATGCTAGCAGCAGAAGATGTATGTAATGGATGCCTGCTAGCAGAAGGTGTTAGTAATGATGCTAGCAGCAGAATGTGTTAGTAATGATGCTAGCAGCAGAAGGTGTTAGTAATGATGCTAGCAGCAGAAGGTTTTAGTAATGGATGCTAGCAGCAGAAGAGAAATCCATAGGCTTGTGAACTGTATTATTTAGTGTTCCGCATGAGTAACGAGACCCAAGCAGGCCTGTTAACCCTCCTACACACACACACTGCCTTAACTTAACCCCAGGACGAGAAGCTGCTGCCTCGGCAGACACAAATACAAATACACACACAGACATGCACACACACTAGGATACCCCAGGCGCCAAGCATCATCAGTACATTTCTACCCAATGCACTTCTGCGTCTTTGTCATCTTAACATCTGCACTACAGATTCAACACAGAGTGGTAATGGGGTGTGTGATTCCAGATGAGGGAAGGTGTGTGTGTGTGTGTGTGTGTGTGTGTGTGTGTGTGTGTGTGTGTGTGTGTGTGTGTGTGTGTGTGTGTGTGTGTGTGTGGTTAACATACAATTTTTATCTCACATTTCCCAGACACTCTTTCTTCAGCCGCTGTCTGTGTAACTTCTAGCTAGGGGAGATGGCATGGCTGGGGAATGGATGGTGTTTCATGTCCTGCTGATCACTAAACTTGATATCACTTCTCTCTTCTGTCATCTTTTCATTTTCAGGTACAATGGGAGAATATGAGCCTAAAATCGAGGTGCATTTCCCCCAGTCTGTCCTGGCTGCCAGAGGAGTCACCGTGAGTCTGGAGTGTTTCGCCCTGGGGAAGTAAGTACAGAAACATCCAAGCTGTTTGATCCCCTGAACATCCACATATCTCCGTTATGGTGGAATTTAGTGTTACAGAGTTCATGTTACTTTCTTAAAATTCCCCAGTTTTCCAGAAATCCCAGCTGGAAGATTCCTGGAATGGGAAGGAATTAAAAGGAAATCCAGGAACTCTCCAACAGGCATTGTGGGAATAACTGGGAAAATTTGGGAACATTATTGGAATTCTAAGTAAAATGCTAGCAAGAACCCCCAGTAGATTCACTGACTATCATATCTCTTTCAACACTCGCAACAACCACCAGTAGAACCATTCCCCATCCTCCCTCATTCAACACTCTAACAACCTCCGGTAGATCCTGTTGTTGCCATCCCTCATTCAACACTATCAACAACCACTGGTAGATTAATTTACTATAATCCCTTATTCAACACGATCAACAACCACCGGTAGATTAATTTACTATAATCCCTCATTCAACACTATCAACAACCACCACTAGATTAATTTACTATAATCCCTTATTCAACGCTATCAACAACCACCGGTTGATTAATTTACTATAATCCCTTATTCAACACTATCAACAACCACCGGTAGATTAATTTACCATAATCCCTTATTCAACAAAAGATTAATTTACCATAATCCCTTGGTCCTAGGGCTCAGGTCCTCCGAGAGAGAGAAAGAAAGAGAGAAGAAGAGAATTAGAGAACGCACACTTAGATTCACACAGGACACCGAATAGGACAGGAGAAGTACTCCGGATATAACAAACTGACCCTAGCCCACCGACACATAAACTACTGCAGCATAAATACTGGAGGCTGAGACAAGAGGGGTCAGGAGACACTGTGGCCCCATCCGAGGACACCCCCGGACAGGGCCAAACAGGAAGGATCCTGTTGTTACCATCCCTTATTCAACACTATCAACAACCACCGGTAGATTAATTTACTATAATCCCTTATTCAACACTATCAACAACCACCGGTAGATTAATTTACTATAATCCCTTATTCAACACTGTCAACAACCACCGGTAGATTAATTTACTATAATCCCTTATTCAACACTATCAACAACCACCTCTAGATTAATTTACTAAAATCCCTTATTCAACACTATCAACGACCACCACTAGATTAATTTACTATAATCCCTTATTCAACACAATCAACGACCACCACTAGATTAATTTACTATAATCCCTTATTCAACACTATCAACAACCACCGGTAGATTAATTTACTATAATCCCTTATTCAACACTATCAACAACCACCGGTAGATTAATTTACAATAATCCCTCAATCAACACTATCAACAACCACCGGTAGATTAATTTACTATAATCCCTCATTCAACACTATCAACAACCACCACTAGATTAATTTACTATAATCCCTTATTCGACACTATCAACAACCACCGGTAGATTAATTTACTATAATCCCTTATTCAACGCTATCAACAACCACCGGTAGATCCTGTTGTTACCATCCCTTATTCAACACTATCAACAACCACCACTAGATTCATTTACTATAATCCCTTATTCAACACTATCAACAACCACCGGTAGATTCATTTACTATAATCCCTTATTCAACACTATCAACAACCACCACTAGATTAATTTACTATAATCCCTTATTCAACACTATCAACAACCACCGGTAGATTCATTTACTATAATCCCTTATTCAACACTATCAACAACCACCACTAGATTAATTTACTATAATCCCTTATTCAACACTATCAACAACCACCACTAGATTAATTCACTATAATCCCTTATTCAACACTATCAACAACCACCGGTAGATTAATTTACTATAATCCCTTATTCAACACTATCAACAACCACCGGTAGATTAATTTACTATAATCCCTTATTCAACACTATCAACAACCACCGGTAGATTAATTTACTATAATCCCTTATTCAACACTATCAACAACCACCACTAGATTAATTTACTATAATCCCTTATTCAACACTATCAACAACCACCGGTAGATTAATTTACTATATTCCCTTATTCAACGCTATCAACAACCACCAGTAGATCCTGTTGTTACCATCCCTTATTCAACACTATCAACAACCACCAGTAGATCCTGTTGTTACCATCCCTTATTCAACACTATCAACAACCACCACTAGATTAATTTACTAAAATCCCTTATTCAACACTATCAACGACCACCACTAGATTAATTTACTATAATCCCTTATTCAACACTATCAACAACCACCACTAGATTAATTTACTATAATCCCTTATTCAACACTATCAACAACCACCACTAGATTAATTTACTATAATCCCTTATTCAACACTATCAACAACCACCACTAGATTAATTCACTATAATCCCTTATTCAACACTATCAACAACCACCGGTAGATTAATTTACTATAATCCCTTATTCAACACTATCAACAACCACCGGTAGATTAATTTACTATAATCCCTTATTCAACACTATCAACAACCACCTCTAGATTAATTTACTATAATCCCTTATTCAACACTATCAACAACCACCACTAGATTCATTTACTATAATCCCTTATTCAACGCTATCAACAACCACCAGTAGATCCTGTTGTTACCATCCCTTATTCAACACTATCAACAACCACCAGTTGATCCTGTTGTTACCATCCCTTATTCAACACTATCAACAACCACCACTTGATTAATTTACTATAATCCCTTATTCAACACTATCAACAACCACCACTAGATTAATTTACAATAATACCTTATTCAGTGTAATAATATGCTTGGTTAAATACATTTTCATAATGGTTGTATTAAAACATTTTCCAGATGAAATCATTCCCGTACACTACTTATACTAATTGCTATGTTTCTTGTAAAGTGGGTTAACCAAACCCTAAACAGCAACACACTACAGTTCAGAGCCGTATACAAACATGGAGAAGGCTATAAGACTAATGACCATGTACAGAACACTGTTGTGTAGGCTATGACTCGGCTACACATCCACTCACTATTGTAAACGTCTATAAGAGCCAAAAACCTTTCCTATATTAACATCAAATTAAATCAAATTTTATTTGTCACATACACATGGTTAGCAGATGTTAATGCGAGTGTAGCGAAATGCTTGTGCTTCTAGTTCCGACAATGCAGTAATAACAAGTAATCTAACTAACAATTCCAAAACTACTGTCTTGTACACAGTGTAAGGGGATAAAGAATATGTACATAAGGATATATGAATGAGTGATGGTACAGAGCAGCATAGGCAAGATACAGTAGATGGTATCGAGTATAGTATGTACAAATGAGATGAGTATGTAAACAAAGTGGCATAGTATAAAGTGGCTAGTGATACATGTATTACATAAGGATACCGTCGATGATATAGAGTACAGTATATACGTATGCATATGAGATGAATAATGTAGGGTAAGTAACATTTATATAAGGTAGCATTGTTTAAAGTGGCTAGTGATATATTTACATCATTTCCCATCAATTCCCATTATTAAAGTGGCTGGAGTTGAGTCAGTGTCAGTGTGTTGGCAGCAGCCACTCAGTGTTAGTGGTGGCTGTTTAACAGTCTGATGGCCTTGAGATAGAAGCTGTTTTTCAGTCTCTCGGTCCCAGCTTTGATGCACCTGTACTGACCTCGCCTTCTGGATGATAGCGGGGTGAACAGGCAGTGGCTCGGGTGGTTGATGTCCTTGATGATCTTTATGGCCTTCCTGTGACATCGGGTGGTGTAGGTGTCCTGGAGGGCAGGTAGTTTGCCCCCGGTGATGCGTTGTGCAGACCTCACTACCCTCTGGAGAGCCTTACGGTTGAGGGCGGTGCAGTTGCCATACCAGGCGGTGATACAGCCCGCCAGGATGCTCTCGATTGTGCATCTGTAGAAGTTTGTGAGTGCTTTTGGTGACAAGCCAAATTTCTTCAGCCTCCTGAGGTTGAAGAGGCGCTGCTGCGCCTTCTTCACGATGCTGTCTGTGTGAGTGGACCAATTCAGTTTGTCTGTGATGTGTATGCCGAGGAACTTAAAACTTGCTACCCTCTCCACTACTGTTCCATCGATGTGGATAGGGGGGTGTTCCCTCTGCTGTTTCCTGAAGTCCACAATCATCTCCTTAGTTTTGTTGACGTTGAGTGTGAGGTTATTTTCCTGACACCACACTCCGAGGGCCCTCACCTCCTCCCTGTAGGCCGTCTCGTCGTTGTTGGTAATCAAGCCTACCACTGTTGTGTCGTCCGCAAACTTGATGATTGAGTTGGAGGCGTGTGTGGCCACGCAGTCGTGGGTGAACAGGGAGTACAGGAGAGGGCTCAGAACGCACCCTTGTGGGGCCCCAGTGTTGAGGATCAGCGGGGAGGAGATGTTGTTGCCTACCCTCACCACCTGGGGGCGGCCCGTCAGGAAGTCCAGTACCCAGTTGCACAGGGCGGGGTCGAGACCCAGGGTCTCGAGCTTGATGACGAGCTTGGAGGGTACTATGGTGTTGAATGCCGAGCTGTAGTCGATGAACAGCATTCTCACATAGGTATTCCTCTTGTCCAGATGGGTTAGGGCAGTGTGCAGTGTGGTTGAGATTGCATCGTCTGTGGACCTATTTGGGCGGTAAGCAAATTGGAGTGGGTCTAGGGTGTCAGGTAGGGTGGAGGTGATATGGTCCTTGACTAGTCTCTCAAAGCACTTCATGATGACGGATGTGAGTGCTACGGGGCGGTAGTCGTTTAGCTCAGTTACCTTAGCTTTCTTGGGAACAGGAACAATGGTGGCCCTCTTGAAGCATGTGGGAACAGCAGACTGGTATAGGGATTGATTGAATATGTCCGTAAACACACCGGCCAGCTGGTCTGCGCATGCTCTGAGGGAGCGGCTGGGGATGCCGTCTGGGCCTGCAGCCTTGCGAGGGTTAACACGTTTAAATGTCTTACTCACCTCGGCTGCAGTGAAGGAAAGGCCGCATGTTTTCGTTGCAGGCCGTGTCAGTGGCACTGTATTGTCCTCAAAGCGGGCAAAAAAGTTATTTAGTCTGCCTGGGAGCAAGACATCCTGGTCCGTGACTGGGCTGGATTTCTTCCTGTAGTCCGTGATTGACTGTAGACCCTGCCACATGCCTCTTGTGTCTGAGCCGTTGAATTGAGATTCTACTTTGTCTCTGTACTGGCGCTTAGCTTGTTTGATAGCCTTGCGGAGGGAATAGCTGCACTGTTTGTATTCGGTCATGTTACCAGACACCTTGCCCTGATTAAAAGCAGTGGTTCGCGCTTTCAGTTTCACACGAATGCTGCCATCAATCCACGGTTTCTGGTTAGGGAATGTTTTAATCGTTGCTACATTCACTCCAGGCTGGATGTTGAGCCACTGTATTACCAGTTTGAGCCATCATGGCTGGCTAGATGGCTTGTTAGTGCTGGTGGAAGCAGGAGTGGAGAGGAAACTGAGCCCTGGGGAGCCATGTGTTGTGATAATGGAAAGTAATGCCAGCCAGTGTTTGCAGGGTGTTTTTAATGTCTGTTGTGTAGCGTGGAAGCCAAGGTTAAGGCTGTGAAAGATAGAGCCACCACCAGCGGACTGCCCAAGAGGGAAAAACACACTCACATTTGTCAGCACGGTACAGGCCAATATCACAGAGACCAGGACCACTTGTCTATGCTGCTGAGTGTCACCTACGGTGCCTGGTTTCTTGGTTTTCAAAGCAGCGTGACATGAAGGGTGGAGTTTTAACTGCTGCTGTATACTGTGTGATAATAATGATCATTCTGTAAAAGCTTGATGTAGCCCTAATGGATTCTGGATGTAGAACAGGCAGCACTTTGAAAATAAATACAAATATCAAATGAACATGTAATTGAATAAATCTGTAGAGCATCAGACAGACAGAGACAGGCGATCACACCAACAACAGAGTTGGTTAAAGATGTTTACACCCTCTTGTTGATCTCCCAAGGCAGAGCTTAAAAGGATTGTTTTGCATAACAAGATAATTGTTCCTATCCAAACATAATCCTGTTTCATTCCTACTTCTTATGTTGTTTATAATGATTATTTGTGTTGAATAATGCATAACCGATTCCCAACTAGAGTGCAAACAGCCTCTAATCTGAAGCTACCACTGAAGGACCTAGTAATTATTTACAATGTTTTCAAGGGGTTGCTGTCTGAGTCAGTCATTTACAATGAATGATCTACATTAGAATAATAAGTAATTACCAAAGCCTATAGACATTACCCTGACTGCATGCTTACTCTCCCATCTCCTCTGCTTGACTTTATTCTATTAAAACTTATACAGGAGCTCAGCAAACAGACTGCAGTAGACCTTGACCTGCTCTCCCCGCATGCATCCCAAATGATACCCTATTCCCTATGTAGTGCACTACTTTTGACCAGGGCCCATAGTGGTATAGGGTGCCATTTGGGAGGCAGACCCGGTCTCTTAACTAATTTGGGCCTGATTGCTGTCATTGGCATGGTGATCCTGGTGACTTTACCCCTCTACACCAACAAATGAATGTTTTATCAATGTTGTCTATTAGGAAATGCCAGTCTTTATACTGTGAACTTGACATTTGTTTAGTTCTCGTTCCTGTCGATCAATATGTATGATAGCCGCAGGTTCAGATGGAAGACAGAATGGTCTTGGTGTGGATATTGGAAAAGGCCCAAGCTTTTTTTATTCTCTGTAGTGTAGACAACACCAGCTGTCTGTCTGTCTGGCTGTCTGTCTGGCTGTCTGTCTGGCTGGATGTCAGCTTAGGGATATCTGTCAATGACACCACTGTGTGGGGAACTGTTTACAGGCTTAAAAAATTAAACTGGCCTGTATGTGTAAAAATTAAACAATGTTTTTAAATGGTCTATGATGACATTTTGTCCATGTTGGGCTACTGTACATTGACGCTCTATGGGTTCATTAGTATCCTGTCAGAAGGACCATGTTCTATGGATTGATTAGTGTCCTGTCAGAAGGACCATGTTCTATGGATTGATTAGTGTCGACGATACGAAAGAGAGATTGAACAGGCTAGTAATAGGGGTGACAACAATTTCGGCAACAATCGGTTTAGAAAGAGGGGGTCCAGATTGTCTAGCCCGGCTGATTTGTAGGAGTCCAGATTTTGCAGCTCTTTCAGAACATCAGCTATCTGGATTTGGGTAAAGGCGGGTTGCTGTGGAGGGTGCCGGGCAGTTGACCGGGGTAGGGTAGCCAGGTGGAAAGAATGGCCAGCCGTAGAGAAATGCTTCTTGAAATTCTCAATTATTGTGGATTTATCAGTGGTGACAGTGTTTCCTAGCCTCAGAGCAGTGGGCAGCTGGGAGGAGGTGCTCTTATTCTTATTCTAATAGTTCTAGCAGTTTTAATAGTTCTAATAGTTCTAGTAGTTGTTGTGCTTCTAATAGTTCTAACAGTTCTCATAATTATCATAGTTCTAATAGTTCTCATAGTTCTAATAGTTCTCATAGTTATAATATTTATAATAGATCTCATAGTTATTTTACTTCTAGTAGTTCTAATAGTTATCTTAGTTCTGGTGTTTCTCATAGTTCTAATAGTTCTAGTGTTTCTAATAGTTCTAATTGTTATTGTAGTTCTCCAAGTTCTTATAGTTCTAGATGTTCTAATAGTTCTAGTAGTTCTAATAGTTCTCTTAGTTCTGGTGTTTCTCATAGTTCTAGTAGTTCTAATAATTCTAGTGTTTCTAATAATTCTAATTGTTTTTGTAGTTCTCCAAGTTCTTATAGTTCTAGTTGTTCTAATAGTTCTAGTAGTTGTAATAGTTGTAATAGTTCTAGTAGTTGTAATAGTTCTAATAGTATTAGTAGTTGTAATAGTTCTAATAGTTCGGGTAGTTGTAATAGTTCTAATTGTTCTAATTGTTCTTGTTTTAATGGTTCTAGTAGTTGTAATAGTTGTAATAGTTATAGTAGTTGTAATATTTCTAATAGTTCTATTTGTTCTTGTTCAAATGCTTAATTAGGTTTTATTTTTATAATAGTTTATTCTAGTTCTAATATTTCTTGTATTTCTCATTTTTATAGTAGTTCCACTAGTTCTAATAGTTCTAATTGTTCTAATTCTAATAGTTTTAGTAGTTGTAGTTCTAATGGTTCTAATAGTTATATTTCTAATAGTTCTAATAGTTGTAGTTCTAATGGTTCTAATAGTTATAATTCTAATAGTTATAATAGTTCTAATTGTTCCAATTGTTCTCATTCTAACAGTTCTAATAGTTGAATAGTTGAATAGTTCTAATTGTTACAATAGTTCTAATTATAATAGTCCTAATAGTTCAAACTGTTCAAATTGTTGTAGTTATAATAGTTCCGATAGGTTTTATATGTCTATTTCTAATAGTTCTAATATGTATATTTCTAATAGTTCTGATAGTTCAAATAGTTATAATTGTTCCAATTCTAATATTTATAATAGTTCTAATAGTTCTAATTCTAATATTTATAATAGTTGTAATAGTTGTAATAGTTCTAGTTCTAATAGTTGTAATTATATTAGTTGTAATAGTTCTTATAGTTCTAATTATAATAGTTATATGGTGATCAGACATCCCTTCACTACCTTAATGTCTATGGTGATCAGACATGCCTTCACTACCTTAATGTCTATGGTGATCAGACATGCCTTCACTACCTTAATGTCTATGGTGATCAGACATGCCTTCACTACCTTAATGTCTATGGTGATCAGACATGCCTTCACTACCTTAATGTCTATGGTGATCAGACATGCCTTCACTACCTTAATGTCTATGGTGATCAGACATGCCTTCACTACCTTAATGTCTATGGTGATCAGACATCCCTTCACTACCTTAATGTCTATGGTGATCAGACATCCCTTCACTACCTTAATGTCTATGGTGATCAGACATCCCTTCACTACCTTAATGTCTATGGTGATCAGACATCCCTTCACTACCTTAATGTCTATGGTGATCAGACATCCCTTCACTACCTTAATGTCTATGGTGATCAGACATGCCTTCACTACCTTAATGTCTATGGTGATCAGACATCCCTTCACTACCTTAATGTCTATGGTGATCAGACATGCCTTCACTACCTTAATGTCTATGGTGATCAGACATCCCTTCACTACCTTAATGTCTATGGTGATCAGACATCCCTTCACTACCTTAATGTCTATGGTGATCAGACATCCCTTCACTACCTTAATGTCTATGGTGATCAGACATCCCTTCACTACCTTAATGTCTATGGTGATCAGACATCCCTTCACTACCTTAATGTCTATGGTGATCAGACATGCCTTCACTACCTTAATGTCTATGGTGATCAGACATTCCTTCACTACCTTAATGCCTATGGTGATCAGACATGCCTTCAATACCTTAATGTCTATGGTGATCAGACATCCCTTCACTACCTTAATGTCTATGGTGATCAGACATGCCTTCACTACCTTAATGTCTATGGTGATCAGACATGCCTTCACTACCTTAATGTCTATGGTGATCAGACATCCCTTCACTACCTTAATGTCTATGGTGATCAGACATGCCTTCACTACCTTAATGCCTATGGTGATCAGACATGCCTTCACTACCTTAATGTCTATGGTGATCAGACATGCCTTCACTACCTTAATGTCTATGGTGATCAGACATCCCTTCACTACCTTAATGTCTATGGTGATCAGACATTCCTTCACTACCTTAATGCCTATGGTGATCAGACATGCCTTCACTACCTTAATGTCTATGGTGATCAGACATCCCTTCACTACCTTAATGTCTATGGTGATCAGACATCCCTTCACTACCTTAAAACCTTGTATGGATAGGGGAGACGCTAGCGTCTCAACTGGCCAATTTCCAGGGGAAATGCAGTGTTTCAGATTCAAATAAAGTCCTATAAAATTCAAACTTTCATTAAATCACACATGTAAGATACTCAATTAAAGCTACACTCGTTGTGAATCCAGCCAACATGTCAGATTTAAAAAATGCTTTTCAGTTAAAGCATAAGAAGCTATTATCTGATAGCATGCACCCATCTGCACCAGCAGTAAACAAATGAGCTAGCGTAGCAGGCTCAACACAATACGTTGAAATAAAATATAAAATATGCATTACCTTTGACGAGCTTCTTTTGTTGGCACTCCAATATGTCCCATTAACATCACAATTGGTTATTTTGTTTGATTAATTCCACCCATATATATCGAAAATGTCCATTTATAAAGCGCGTTTGATCCAGAATAAAACAGCTTACCAAAACACAACGTCACTACAAAATATTTCAAAAGTTGCCTATAAACTTTGGCAAAATATTTCAAGCTACTTTTGTAATAAAAAGTTAGGTGTTTTTAAATGCTACTAATCGATCAAATTGTAGACGGGGCAATCAATACAGGAACGAAACCAAACCAGCACTGCTGTTCATGTCTTGCTCAACTCACAAATGTGTCCCCAGTTCTGAGTTGGCCTACTTATTCAATGCACAAAGGAATAACCTCAACCATATTCCGAAGACTGGCGACATCGTGTGGAAGCGGTAGGAACTGAACATGGGTTCCTATTAAATATCCAATGGCAAAGACAATGTTGTCAACATAAGTTCTGTTATACTCACAGACATGATTCAAACAGTTTTAGAAACGGGGTGTGTTCCATCCAAATCTGTGAATAATGTGCATATCTTATATTCTTGGCATGAGTAGCAGGAAGTTGAAATTGGGCACGCTATTTATCCAAAAGTGAAAATAAGGCCCCCTATCCCCAAGAAATTAATACTTATGGCTTCTAAAACTAGGGGAAAATGCCACACTTGACCGTTGCACTGGATTCATTCCCACAGTGAATGGCTAAGCCTTCTACACTATTAAACCACACATTATTGTAGAGACTTTGATATTACCGGCTGCAATTGATATGGTGAAAACAATGTGTGGGGAGGCAGAGTATCAGAAACTTACATCGATACATTTGTCAGTTAACACTGTGAAACTAAGAATTGATGCTATAGCTTGCAATCAAGAGGAAACTGACTAAATGACTCAAACTCCTTACCTTATGCTCTCCAAATGGACGTTAGCTGTGAGGGCCGAGATGCATTGACTTTCATTCGCTATAAATGTCGGAGGATGCTGTTCACTAGGACATATTGCTCTGTCTCACGATTCCCGGGTATGAAACGGCAAGGGGGATGTTCATTGTTCATGTTCATTCTACTGCTTGACTATATTGACAAAAAACAGATTCCATGGCATCAAATGGTGGGCTGTTACACAGATGGGGCTCCATTATTCACGGGACGACGGGCAGGCCTCTTCACTCCGGATATGACTATGTCTCCCTTTGCCATATGGATGCATTGTATGATACTCCCACTGAGCTATAATGGATACACCGAGAGCAACTGGCGGCAAAAAACCTGGTCTCAGAACTGTGAGACATGCAACAGGTAACTTTGATTGTAAACTACATCATGAACTACATCATGCAAAACTATGTGGAGATACGGGATCAGAGCATGACAGTGTTCTATTTCACACAGAGGCTCGGTGGTTATCGAGGGGGAGTGTTGGAAAGATTTTCTGAATTGAGAGAGGAACTGTTGTCATTCGCAATGGATGTAAAAAAAAGGCTTTATTGACATTCTGTGTAATGAAAAGAAAATGTGTCTTCTTGTCTATGTAACTAAGATACTTGGGAAACCGAACAAACTGAAGGCAAGCTTGCAGATCTACCAAATCAGCTAAATCTGTTTGACTGTGTCCTGGCTAAGTTGATATGATGGTAAGTGAAATTGAAGAGCTGATCGAGCTGTCCTGTGACTGAATACTGCAGAAAACACATTCACATTTTACTATGGAGGAGTTTTGGTTCCTGGCTGAAAGGGAATACTGTGTTTTCTCCTTCTGAGCATTATAACTCTTGGTACAGTGATGTCTTATGTTTCACCTAGTCATGGCTGAACGTTGACTTCAATAACATACTGCTGGCAGGTCATACTCTGTATTGGCAGGATAAAACAGCAGCCTCTGGTAAGACAAGGGTGAAGGTTTATGTATATCGGTAAACAACAGCTGGTGCACGATATCTGAGGAAGTCTCAAGGCTTTGCTCACCTGAGGTAGAGTATCTCATTATAAACTGTAATCCACACTATCTACCAAGAGAGTGTTTATGTATATTCTTCGTAGCTGTCTATTTACCACCACAAACAGATGCTGGCACTAAGACCACACTCAATGAGCTGTAAAAGGTCATAAGCTAACAGGGAAACGATCATACAGAGGCAGCACTCCTATTGCCGGGGACTTTAATGCAGGGAAACTTACATCTGCTTTACCTAATTTCTACCAGCATGTTAAATGTGCAACCAGAGGGGAAAAACTCTAAACCACCTTTACTCCACACACAGAGACGCGTAAAAAGCTCTCCCTCACACTCCATTTGGTAAATCTGACCACATTTCTATCCTCCTGATTCCTGCTTACAAGCAAAAATTATTGCAGGAAGCACCAGTGATAAGGCCACTAAAAAAGTGGTCAGATGAAGCAGATGCTAAGCTACAGGACTGCTAGCACAGATTGGAATATGTTCCGAGATTCTTCCAATTGCATTGAGGAGTACACCACATCAGTCACTGGCTTCATCAATAAGTGAATCGATGACGTTATCCCCACAGTGACTGTATGTACATACCCCAACCAGAAGCCATGGATTACAGGCAACATCTGCACTGAGCTAAAGGGTAGAGGTGCCGCTTTCAAGGAGCGGGACTCTAACCTGGAAGCTTATAAGAAATCCAGCTATGCCCTCCGACGAACCATCAAACAGGCAAAGATTGAATCGTACTACACCGGCTCCGACGCAGACCACAATAGTCCCTGTGCCCACGAACACTAAGATAACCTGCCTAAATGACTACTACCCTAGTCGTAGAACTCACGTCTGTAGCCATGAACTGCTTTGAAAGGATGGTCATGGCTCACATCAACAGAATTTTCCCAGAAACCCTACACCCACTCCAATTTGCGCACCACATCAACAGATCCACAGATGATGCAATCTCTGTTGCACACCACACTGCCCTTTCAGACCTGGACAAAAGGAACACCTATGTGAGAATGCTATTAATTGACTACAGCTCAGAGTTCAAAACCACAGTGCCCTCCAAGCTTATCACTAAGCTAAGGACTCTGAGACTAAACACCTCCCTCTGCAACTGGATCCTGGACTTCCAGACGGGCCGCCCCCAGGTGTTGAGGGAAGGCAATAACACATCCACCATGCTGATCCTCAATAGGGGCCCCTCAGGGGTGCGTGCTCAGTCCCCGCCTGCACTCCCTGTTCACTCATGGCTGCCCAGCCAGTCATGAATCCAACACCATCATTAAGTTTGCCAATGACACATCAGTGGTAGGCCTGATCACCGACAACAACGAGACAGCCTATAGGGAGGTCACAGACCTGCCGTGTGGTGCCAGGACAGCAACCTCTCCCTCAATGTGATCAAGACAAAGGAGATGATTGTGGACTACAAGAAAAGGAGGGCTGAGCACTTCCCCATTCTCATCAACAGGGCTGTAGTGGAGCAGGTTGAGAGTTCCTTGGTGTCCACATCACAAACTAACTGACATGGTTCAAACACACCAAGACAATCATGAAGAGGGCACGACAAAACCTATTCCCCTTCAGGAGACTGAAAATATTTGGCATGGGTCCTCAGATCCTCCAAAGGTTCTACAGCTGCACAATCGAGAGCATCCTGATGGGTTGCATCACTGTCTGGTATGGCAACTGCTCGGCCTCCGACCTCAATGCACTACAGAGGGTAGTGCGTACGGCCCAGTACATCTGGGGCCAAGCTTCCTGCTATCCAGGACCTCTATACCAGGCGATGTCAGATGAAGACCCTAAAAATTGTCGACGACTCCAGCCACCCTAGTCATAGACTGTTCTCTCTGCTACCGCACGGCAAGCAGTACCGGAGCGCCAAGTCTAGGACCAAGAGGCCTCTAAACAGCTTCTACCTCAAAGCCTTAAGACTCCTGAACATCTAATCAAAGGGCTACGACTATTTGCATTGACTCCCCCCCCCCCCTTATTTTATACTGCTGCTTTTCTCTGTTATTATCTATGCATAGTCACTTGAATAACTCTACCTACATGTACATATTACCTCAATTACCTTGACTAACCAGTGCCCCCGCACACTGACTCTGTACTGATATCTCCTGTAGTATAGCCTCGATATTGTTATTTTACTGCTGCTATTTAATTCTTTGAAATTTTTATGGATTTATTTATTAAAACTGCGTTGTTGGTTAACAACTACACCTGTTGTATGATTCTATTTGATTTTAGTGCTCTCGTCTGCATTAAAAACAAATAACGATCCAGGTTGGATCTGATCGGAAAGATGAGGTGCACACTGTCGACCACGCCTCCTGACTTTGAGAAGCTCTGTCACGACATGCATCAAGCTCACCTGTCTCATTAGTGGTGTTGAGATAAGAGACTAATTTGTAATTGACTCTCTTAAAGCCCCACATGAAAAGTATTACAATGGTGAGGTAAGAATACAATCAGAAATAATGTTAGAATGTTATACAATTAAATGCCATAGCCCAAATTACAAAAGTACATTGGCTGTCAATTACACAATGTTTTTTCACATGGGATCGTGTGCCAAAACATTTTTGGAACCCCTGGCCCATGGTGTCCAGACATCCCTTCACCCCCTTAGTGCCCATGGTGTCCAGACATCACTTCACCCCCTTAATGCCCATGGTGTCCAGACATCCCTTCTCCCCCTTAGTGCCCATGGTGTCCAGACATCACTTCACCCCCTTAATGCCCATGGTGTCCAGACATCACTTCACCCCCTTAATGCCCATGGTGTCCAGACATCCCTTCACCCCCTTAGTGCCCATGGTGTCCAGACATCCCTTCACCCCCTTAGTGCCCATGGTGTCCAGACATCCCTTCACTCCCTTAGTGCCCATGGTGTCCAGACATCCCTTCACTCCCTTAGTGCCCATGGTGTCCAGACATCCCTTCACTCCCTTAGTGCCCATGGTGTCCAGAATTCCCTTCTCTCCCTTAGTGCCCATGGTGTCCAGACATCCCTTCACCCCCTTAGTGCCCATGGTGTCCAGACATCCCTTCACCCCCTTAGTGCCCATGGCGTCCAGACATCCCTTCACCCCCTTAGTGCCCATGGCGTCCAGACATCCCTTCACCCCCTTAGTGCCCATGGTGTCCAGACATCCCTTCACCCCCTTAGTGCCCATGGTGTCCAGACATGGCTTCACTCCCTTAATGCCCATGGTGTCCAGACATCCCTTCACCCCTTAGTGCCCATGGTGTCCAGACATCCCTTCACTCCCTTAATGCCCATGGTGTCCAGACATCCCTTCACCCCCTTAGTGCCCATGGTGTCCAGTCATCGCTTCACCCCCTTAATGCCCATGGTGTCCAGACATCCCTTCACCCCCTTAATGCCCATGGTGTCCAGACATCCCTTCACCCCCTTAGTGCCCATGGTGTCCAGACATCCCTTCACCCCTTTAGTGCCCATGGTGTCCAGACATCCCTTCACCCCCTTAGTGCCCATGGTGTCCAGACATCCCTTCACCCCCTTAGTTCCCATGGTGTCCAGAATTCCCTTCTCTCCCTTAGTGCCCATGGTGTCCAGACATCCCTTCACCCCCTTAGTGCCCATGGTGTCCAGACATCCCTTCACCCCCTTAGTGCCCATGGCGTCCAGACATCCCTTCACCCCCTTAGTGCCCATGGTGTCCAGACATCCCTTCACCCCCTTAGTGCCCATGGTGTCCAGACATGCCTTCACTCCCTTAATGCCCATGGTGTCCAGACATCCCTTCACCCCTTAGTGCCCATGGTGTCCAGACATCCCTTCACTCCCTTAATGCCCATGGTGTCCAGACATCCCTTCACTCCCTTAGTGTCCATGGTTTCCAGGAGTGATTTTGAGCTGTAACGGCTGTGGTTAGCTCTGAACGTGCTCTGAATCTAACTCACAGAGACCATGGCAACTGGGACTCTGAGCGATATTAAAATGTCTTTGTGAATTTGGAAGTGATAAAAAGCGATGTAACATTTTCATCTGTGCCGAGTGATGGATGGGAGCACCGGGGATTTCCAGGGGTGTCACATTTCCATCTTTCTGAGAGCTGTCAAATGGAGCTGTCATACACAGAGCCTTGCTGATATAGTATAGTATGACGTTCTCCTGCTACATGTTCAACCCATCTATCATGGAGAGAGCAGAGCAGTCACAAGGGCATAGAGGAGCATCAACAAACGGATGATGAACAGCCACACACACACATACTAATCATAGAAATCATGATGATTAGTTTTCTGGTAACCTGATGTGAATATATCATGTAGTCAATGACATCGTTCTCAGTTGGAGGTCATTTGGGCAGAGAGAGACTCAGAGATACAAGGTCACTCTGGATTACGGCACAGTAAATTATTTAGAGGTGTTTTAGTGTGTAGATGGACACAAAACACAGTCACATACGGTATATTAAGTATCAGTTTCTATAGCCAGGATAGGTCTGTGTACAACGTGGGAACTGAATCCCTGACTTTCCACTTTCCTCTTCTGCTAGTCCTTTACTATATTCTGGTTGTAAATGTATCCACTTGTCTGGCTGGAATTGGAGTTGTCAAATTAACTTTCTCTTCCTAGTCATGTCACAACAATCAACTCTCTGCTCTCCTTGTCCTGTATATCACAAATGTATTATGTATGAGTTCACATGCTGTAAATATTATCGACAGAATGCAAAAATGTAGTATTTTAACCCTCTCCACTCTCTTCCTCCAAGTCCCGTCCCAACCATAACGTGGAGGAAGATGAATGGTAACATCCCTAAGAAGGCTCGTCTGAGGAAGTCCCAGGCTGTTCTGGAGATCCCTAATGTACAGCTTGAGGACACTGGGACCTACGAGTGTAAAGCGGAGAACCCCAGAGGAGGAACAGCCTTTAAGGGACACATCCAGATCTACAGTAAGTTAAGGAGGGATGGACTGGAGCTACATGTTGTTGTTGTCTAATTGTTTGTTTGTTTGTTCATCTGTGACTGTGGCGTTCATCTGTGACTGTGGTATTAATCTGTGACTGTGGCGTTCATCTGTGACTGTGGTATTAATCTGTGACTGTGGCTTCCATCTGTGACTGTGGCGTTCATCTGTGACCGTGGTGTTAATATGTTACTGTGGTGTTAATATATTACTGTAGTGTTAGTCTGTGACTGTGGCGTTCATCTGTGACTGTGGCGTTCATCTGTGACTGTGGCGTTCATTTTAATCTGTGACTGTGGCGTTAATATGTGACTGTGGCGTTAATATGGGACTGTGGTGTTAATCTGTGACTGTGGGGTTAATATGTGACTGTGGGGTTAATATGAGACTGTGGTATTAATCTGTGACTGTGGTGTCAATATGTGACTGGTATTAATCTGTGACTGTGGTTTTAATGTGTGACTGTGGTGTTTGTCTGTGACTGTGGTGTCAGTCTGTGACTGTGGTATTATTCCTTGAATGTGGTGTTAATACGTGACTGTGGTGTTAATCTGTGACTGTGGTGTCAATTTGTGACTGTGGTCACTTCTTCGGGATCAGTGTCCCTTCCACAGGACGGTTGAGCTAACGTAGGCTAATGCGATTAGCATTAGTTTGTAAGTAACAAGAAGATTTCCCAGGACATAGACATATCTGATATTGGCAGAAAGCTTAAATTCTTGTTAGTCTAACTGCACTGACCAATTTACAGTAGATATTGCAGTGAAGTAATACCATTCTATTGTTTGAGGAGATTACACAATTTTGAAAATGAAAAGTTATTAACAAACAAATTAGGCACATTTGGGCAGTCTCGATGCAACATTTTTAAAAGGAATACAGTGGTTAATTGGATCAGTCTAATACTTTGCCCATACACTGCTGCCATTTAGTGGCCTAAATCTAAATTCTACCTGGGCTGGAATAATATATTATGTCCTTACTCTTGCATTTTAAAGATGATGGTACAAAAAAAATACAAAAGAACGGTTGTGTGGTGTTACTATGATGTTACTACGCGGTTACTATGGTGTTACTATGCTGTTACTGTGGTGTTACTATGGTGTTACAATGATGTTACTATGCTGTTACTGTGGTGTTACTATGCTGTTACTGTGGTATTACCTTGCTGTTACTGTGGTGTTACTATGCTGCTACTGTGGTATTACTGAACCTGGTGTCACTGTGGTATTGCTGTGGTGTTACTGAACCTGCTGTTACTGTTGTGTCACTGTGGTATTACTGTGGTGTTACTGAACCTGCTGTTACTGTGGTGTTACTGTGATGTTACTGTGGTGTTACTGTGATGTTACTGTGGTGTTACTGTGATGTTACTGTGGTGTTACTGAACCTGCTGTTACTGTGGTGCTACTGAACCTGATGTTACTGGGGTGTTACTGTGGTGTTAGTTTACTGAATCTACTGTGTTACTGTGGTGTTACTGTGGTGTTACTGAACCTGCTGTTACTGTGGTGTTACTGTGATGTTACTGTGGTGTTACTGAACCTGCTGTTACTGTGGTGCTACTGAACCTGCTGTTACTGGGGTGTTACTGTGGTGTTAGTTTACTGAATCTACTGTGTTACTGTGGTGTTACTGTGGTGTTGCTGTGCTGTTTCTGAACTTGGTCTTCCTGCGGTCTCGCTGTGATTTTACTTTGTTGTATGCCAGGCACTTCCTCCTCTAGTCTTGGCATCTTCAGGGTGATGCCTTTTCTCTGTGTGGTTTGATTGGACTATTATGGTCAGGAAAGTCTCTGCTCATAATGAAGGTTCAAACAAAAGGCTGACCTGTTTAAATGACATGCATTGTGAGCCTGCTACCAATGACTATCTCCCTGGCTCTGTGTGATTCAGGGAGAAGAGCGAGCTGCCAGAAAGTACAGGTGCCCAGGAAGTGTGTGTGTGTGTGTGTGTGTGTGTGTGTGTGTGTGTGTGTGTGTGTGTGTGTGTGTGTGTGTGTGTGCGCATGCGCGCTTGAGCACATATGCTTGTTTGTGTTTGGACAGGCAGGTACCCAATCAGAGGGCTGGTAACTCAAGGATGCCCAGTCTTTGCTTAGAAGTTACTGTAGCCAGCGTTCTCTCAGTGACTGGACAGAAGATGCAGCTGGATGAATGACTACAAAACAAACTGGAAGATAGGAGGTGTCTCTATCTCTGCTGACTAGTAGCATTAAATTATCAACCGTTTCTTTAACTAGGCAAGTGTAACGGCTTCTAGGAGTAGTGGGTGGAGGAGTCAAGCGCAGAGAGCAGGTAGTTCAGAACGTGGATCTTTATTCCAAAAATAGTGAAAATGGACATGCCAAACACAAGGGCGCATAAAATACCCAGTCCAAACAAACAGGACTAAACTGTCCGGAAAAATAGAATCCACAAATAATCCAACATCATGAACAGAAAACAAGCCCGCACAAAGCCGGCGGGCCTAGTGCCCTTAAATAGCCCACAAACAAAACTAAACTCAAAACAGGTGTAACCAATCAGACCAAACTACCAGAAACAAAAAAGGGAATCGATGGCAGCTAGTAGGCCGGCGACGACGACCGCCAAGCGCCGCCCGAACAGGAAGCGGCACCATCTTCGGCGGGATTCGTGACAGCAAGCTAGTTCATTCTTATTTTCAATGACGACCTAGGAACAGTGGGTTAATTGCCTCAGGGGAAGAACAACATATTTTTACCTTGTCAGTTCAGGGATTCAATCTTGCAACCTTTCGGTTAGAAGTCCAACGCTCTAACCACTAGGCTACCTGCTGGTTACTAGTCCAACGCTCTAACCACTAGGCTACCTGCTGGTTACTAGTCCAACGCTCTAACCACTAGGCTACCTGCTGGTTACTAGTCCAACGCTCTAACCACTAGGCTACCTGCTGGTTACTAGTCCAACGCTCTAACCACTAGGCTACCTGCTGATTACTAGTCCAACGCTCTAACCACTAGGCTACCTGCTGGTTACTAGTCCAACTCTCTAACCATTAGGCTACCTGCTGGTTACTAGTCCAACGCTCTAACCACTAGGCTACCTGCTGGTTACTAGTCCAACGCTCTAACCACTAGGCTACCTGCTGGTTACTAGTCCAACACTCTAACCACTAGGATACCTGCTGGTTACTAGTCCAACGCTCTAACCACCAGGCTACCTGCTGATTACTAGTCCAACGCCCTAACCACTAGGCTGCCTGCTGGTTACTAGTCCAACGCTCTAACACCTAGTCTACCTGCTGCTTACTAGTCCAACGCTCTAACCACTAGGCTACCTGCTGGTTACTAGTCCAACGCTCTAACCACTAGGCTACCTGCAGGTTACTAGTCCAACACTCTAACCACTAGGCTACCTGCTGTTTACTAGTCCAACGCTCTAACCACTAGGATACCTGCTGGTTACTAGTCCAACGCTCTTAGCACTAGGCTACCTGCTGGTTACTAGTCCAACGCTCTAACCACTAGGCTACCTGCTGGTTACTAGTCCAACACTCTAACCACCAGGCTACCTGCCACCAGTTACATATGTGTATAAATTAGAGGTCTATCTAATTCAGTTCATCCAGGTAACAACTGTGGAACCAGGCATGGGGTTTTAACCCCAAACCTTCTTTTTCACTTTCATAAAATTCACTGGTCATAGCTGTTTGACAAATTTGATTTCAGTCTCATTTAGTTTTGATAGCAGGAATTTATCTATGTCAAAACCTTGGAGAAAATAACCGTCACTCTGAAGGAAAGACTAACCTGGCAGCTTAATTGGGCAGGGTTAAACACTGGGCTAAATACTGCAGGGTCAGGACAACATAACAGTCATTACAGTGTTATAAACTGGGCAAAATACTGCAAGGTCAGGACAACATAGTGTGGTGCAAAATGATGTGTGAGTGTGTGTGTGTGTGTGTGTGTGACAGAGGGATTGATGAGGCAGTGTTCTCACGTGTCAGCATACACGTGCATGCTGGTAAGGGTGTAGGCGTGCTGTGTATATGCCTTCCTATTTCATCTGTTCTCTCCTCCTCAGCCTTCCCCCAGTGGATCAGCACGATAAACGACAGCCAGTTAGACAGTGGAGATCAGCTGCACTGGGAGTGCAAGGCCACAGGGATCCCTAGACCCACCTACCGCTGGCTCCGCAATGGAGAGTTGATCACACCACAGGTACTCACACACAGGTTCCCACGAATACACAGCATGATTTCAGCAATATACCCAGTTTTAGAATACACAGCATGATTTCAGCAATATACCCAGTTCTAGAATACACAGCATGATTTCAGCAATATACCCAGTTCTAGAATACACAGCATCATTTCAGCACTATACCAAGTTCTAGAATACACAGCATGATTTCAGCAATATACCCAGTTTTAGAATACACAGCATGATTTCAGCAATATACCCAGTTCTAGAATACACAGCATCATTTCAGAAATACACCCAGTTCTAGAATACACAGCATCATTTCAGCAATATACCCAGTTCTAGAATACACCGCATCATTTCAGCAATATACCAAGTTCTAGAATACACAGCATGATTTCAGCAATATACCCAGTTACAGAATACACAGCATCATTTCAGCAATATACCCAGTTCTAGAATACACAGCATCATTTCAGCAATATACCCAGTTCTAGAATACACAGCATGATGTCAGCAATATACCCAGTTACAGAATACACAGCATCATTTCAGCAATATACCAAGTTCTAGAATACACAGCATGATTTCAGCAATATGGGGCGGCAGGGTAGCCTAGTGGTTAGAGCGTTGGACTAGTAACCGGAAGGTTGTGAGTTCAAACCCCCGAGCTGACAAGGTACAAATCTGTCGTTCTGCCCCTGAACAGGCAGTTAACCCACTGTTCCCAGGCCGTCATTGAAAATAAGAATTTGTTCTTAACTGACCTGGTTAAATAAAGGAAAAAAATAAAAATAAAAAAATATATACCCAGTTCTAGAATACACAGCATGATGTCAGCAATATACCCAGTTACAGAATACACAGCATCATTTCAGCAATATACCAAGTTCTAGAATACACAGCATGATTTCAGCAATATACCCAGTTACAGAATACACAGCATCATTTCAGCAACATACCCAGTTCTAGAATACACAGCATGATTTCAGGAATATACCCAGTTCTAGAATACACAGCATGATTTCAGCAATATACCCAGTTCTAGAATACACAGCATGATTTCAGCAATATACCCAGTTCTAGAATACACAGCATTATTTCAGCAATATAACCAGTTCTAGAATACACAGCATGATTTCAGCAATATACCCAGTTCTAGAATACACAGCATGATTTCAGCAATATACCCAGTTCTAGAATACACAGCATGATTTCAGCAATATACCCAGTTCTAGAATACACAGCATGATTTCAGCAAAATACCCAGTTCTAGAATACACAGCATCATTTCAGCAATATACCCAGTTCTCAAACACACAGCATGATTTCAGCAATATACCCCGTTCTAGAATACACAGCATCATTTCAGCAATATACCCAGTTCTAGAATACACAGCATCATTTCAGCAACATACCCAGTTCTAGAATACACAGCATGATTTCAGCAATATACCCAGTTCTAGAATACACCGCATCATTTCAGCAATATACCCAGTTCTAGAATACACAGCATCATTTAGCAATATACCCAGTTCTAGAATACAGAGCATAATTTCAGCAATATAACCATTTCTAGAATAAACAGGTATGATTTCAGCAAAATACCTTGTTCCAGAATACACAGCATCATTTCAGCAATATACCCAGTTCTAGAATACACAGCATCATTTCAGCAATATACCCAGTTCTAGAATACACTGGCATCATTTCAGCAATATACCTAGCTCTAGAATACACAGGTATGATTTCAGCAATATACCCAGTTCTAGAATACACAGCATCATTTCAGCAATATACCCAGTTCTAGAATAAACAGGTATGATTTCAGCAAAACACCCAGTTCCAGAATACACAGCATCATTTCAGCAATATACCCAGTTCTAGAATACACAGCATCATTTCAGCAATATACCCAGTTTTAGAATACACAGCATGATTTCAGCAATATACCCAGTTACAGAATACACAGCATCATTTCAGCAATATACCCAGTTCTAGAATACAAAGCATCATTTCAGCAACATACCCAGTTCTAGAATACACAGCATGATTTCAGCAATATAACCAGTTCTAGAATACACCGCATCATTTCAGCAATATACCCAGTTCTAGAATACACAGCATCATTTAGCAATATACCCAGTTCTAGAATACAGAGCATAATTTCAGCAATATAACCATTTCTAGAATACACAGGTATGATTTCAGCAAAATACCTTGTTCCAGAATACACAGCATCATTTCAGCAATATACCCAGTTCTAGAATACACAGCATCATTTCAGCAATATACCCAGTTCTAGAATACACTGGCATCATTTCAGCAATATACCTAGCTCTAGAATACACAGGTATTATTTCAGCAATATACCCAGTTCTAGAATACACAGCATCATTTCAGCAATATACCCAGTTACATAATACACAGGTATGATTTCAGCAAAATACCCAGTTCCAGAATACACAGCATAATTTCAGCAATATACCCAGTTCTAGAATACACAGCATGATTTCAGCAATATAGCAAGTTCTAGAATACACAGGATGATTTCAGCAATATACCCAGTTCTGGAATACACAGCATGATTTCAGCAATATACCCAGTTCTAGAATACACAGCATGATTTCAGCAATATACCCAGTTCTAGAATACACAGCATTATTTCAGCAATATAACCAGTTCTAGAATACACAGCATGATTTCAGCAATATACCCAGTTCTAGAATACACAGCATGATTTCAGCAATATACCCAGTTCTAGAATACACAGCATGATTTCAGCAATATACCCAGTTCTAGAATACACAGCATGATTTCAGCAAAATACCCAGTTCTAGAATACACAGCATCATTTCAGCAATATACCCAGTTCTCAAACACACAGCATGATTTCAGCAATATACCCCGTTCTAGAATACACAGCATCATTTCAGCAATATACCCAGTTCTAGAATACACAGCATCATTTCAGCAACATACCCAGTTCTAGAATACACAGCATGATTTCAGCAATATACCCAGTTCTAGAATACACCGCATCATTTCAGCAATATACCCAGTTCTAGAATACACAGCATCATTTAGCAATATACCCAGTTCTAGAATACAGAGCATAATTTCAGCAATATAACCATTTCTAGAATAAACAGGTATGATTTCAGCAAAATACCTTGTTCCAGAATACACAGCATCATTTCAGCAATATACCCAGTTCTAGAATACACAGCATCATTTCAGCAATATACCCAGTTCTAGAATACACTGGCATCATTTCAGCAATATACCTAGCTCTAGAATACACAGGTATGATTTCAGCAATATACCCAGTTCTAGAATACACAGCATCATTTCAGCAATATACCCAGTTCTAGAATAAACAGGTATGATTTCAGCAAAACACCCAGTTCCAGAATACACAGCATCATTTCAGCAATATACCCAGTTTTAGAATACACAGCATGATTTCAGCAATATACCCAGTTACAGAATACACAGCATCATTTCAGCAATATACCCAGTTCTAGAATACAAAGCATCATTTCAGCAACATACCCAGTTCTAGAATACACAGCATCATTTCAGCAATATACCCAGTTCTAGAATACACAGCATCATTTAGCAATATACCCAGTTCTAGAATACAGAGCATAATTTCAGCAATATAACCATTTCTAGAATACACAGGTATGATTTCAGCAAAATACCTTGTTCCAGAATACACAGCATCATTTCAGCAATATACCCAGTTCTAGAATACACAGCATCATTTCAGCAATATACCCAGTTCTAGAATACACTGGCATCATTTCAGCAATATACCTAGCTCTAGAATACACAGGTATTATTTCAGCAATATACCCAGTTCTAGAATACACAGCATCATTTCAGCAATATACCCAGTTACATAATACACAGGTATGATTTCAGCAAAATACCCAGTTCCAGAATACACAGCATAATTTCAGCAATATACCCAGTTCTAGAATACACAGCATGATTTCAGCAATATAGCAAGTTCTAGAATACACAGGATGATTTCAGCAATATACCCAGTTCTGGAATACACAGCATCATTTCAGCAATATACCCAGTTCTAGAATACACAGCATAATTTCAGTAATATACCCAGTTCTAGAATACACAGCATCATTTCAGCAATATACCCAGTTCTAGAATACACAGCATGATTTCATCAATATACCCAGTTCTAGAATACACAGCATCATTTCAGCAATATACCCAGTTCTCGAACACACAGCATGATTTCAGCAATATACCCAGTTCTGGAATACACAGCATCATTTCAGCAATATACCCAGTTCTAGAATACACAGCATAATTTCAGCAATATACCCAGTTCTAGAATACACAGCATCATTTCAGCAATATACCCAGTTCTAGAATACACAGCATCATTTCAGCATTATACCCAGTTCTAGAATACACCGCATCATTTCAGCAATATACCCAGTTCTGGAATACACAGCATGATTTCAGCAATATACCCAGTTCTAGAATACACATCATTATTTCAGCAATATAACCAGTTCTAGAATACACAGCATGATTTCAGCAATATACCCAGTTCTAGAATACACAGCATGATTTCAGCAATATACCCAGTTCTAGAATACACAGCATCATTTCAGCAATATACCCAGTTCTAGAATACACAGCATCATTTCAGCAATATACCCAGTTCTAGAATACACAGCATGATTTCAGCAATATACCCAGTTCTAGAATACACAGCATGATTTCAGCAATATACCCAGTTCTAGAATACACATCATTATTTCAGCAATATAACCAGTTCTAGAATACACAGCATGATTTCAGCAATATACCCAGTTCTAGAATACACAGCATGATTTCAGCAATATACCCAGTTCTAGAATACACAGCATGATTTCAGCAAAATACCCAGTTCTAGAATACACAGCATCATTTCAGCAATATACCCAGTTCTCAAACACACAGCATGATTTCAGCAATATACCCAGTTCTAGAATACACAGCATCATTTCAGCAATATACCCAGTTCTAGAATACACAGCATCATTTCAGCAAAATACCCAGTTCTAGAATACACAGCATGATTTCAGCAATATACCCAGTTCTAGAATACACCGCATCATTTCAGCAATATACCCAGTTCTAGAATACACAGCATCATTTAGCAATATACCCAGTTCTAGAATACAGAGCATAATTTCAGCAATATAACCATTTCTAGAATACACAGGTATTATTTTAGCAAAATACCTTGTTCCAGAATACACAGCATAATTTCAGCAATATATCCAGTTTTAGAATACACAGCATGATTTCAGCAATATACCCAGTTCTAGAATACACAGCATCATTTCAGCACTATACCAAGTTCTAGAATACTCAGCATGATTTCAGCAATATACCCAGTTTTAGAATACACAGCATGATTTCAGCAATATACCCAGTTCTAGAATACACAGCATCATTTCAGAAATACACCCAGTTCTAGAATACACAGCATGATTTCAGCAATATTCCCAGTTACAGAATACACAGCATCATTTCAGCAACATACCCAGTTCTAGAATACACAGCATCATTTCAGCAATATGCCCAGTTCTAGAATACACAGCATGATTTCAGCAATATACCCAGTTCTAGAATACACAGCATGATTTCAGCAATATACCCAGTTCTAGAATACACATAATTATTTCAGCAATATAACCAGTTCTAGAATACACAGCATGATTTCAGCAATATACCCAGTTCTAGAATACACAGCATAATTTCAGCAATATATCCAGTTTTAGAATACACAGCATGATTTCAGCAATATACCCAGTTCTAGAATACACAGCATCATTTCAGCACTATACCAAGTTCTAGAATACTCAGCATGATTTCAGCAATATACCCAGTTTTAGAATACACAGCATGATTTCAGCAATATACCCAGTTCTAGAATACACAGCATCATTTCAGAAATACACCCAGTTCTAGAATACACAGCATGATTTCAGCAATATTCCCAGTTACAGAATACACAGCATCATTTCAGCAACATACCCAGTTCTAGAATACACAGCATCATTTCAGCAATATGCCCAGTTCTAGAATACACAGCATGATTTCAGCAATATACCCAGTTCTAGAATACACAGCATGATTTCAGCAATATACCCAGTTCTAGAATACACATAATTATTTCAGCAATATAACCAGTTCTAGAATACACAGCATGATTTCAGCAATATACCCAGTTCTAGAATACACAGCATCATTTCAGCAATATACCCAGTTCTAGAATACACAGCATGATTTCAGCAATATACCCAGTTCTAGAATACACAGCATGATTTCAGCAATATACCCAGTTCTAGAATACACAGCATGATTTCAGCAAAATACCCAGTTCTAGAATACACAGCATCATTTCAGCAATATACCCAGTTCTCAAACACACAGCATGATTTCAGCAAAACACCCAGTTCCAGAATACACAGCATCATTTCAGCAATATACCCAGTTTTAGAATACACAGCATGATTTCAGCAATATACCCAGTTACAGAATACACAGCATCATTTCAGCAATATACCCAGTTCTAGAATACAAAGCATCATTTCAGCAACATACCCAGTTCTAGAATACACAGCATGATTTCAGCAATATAACCAGTTCTAGAATACACCGCATCATTTCAGCAATATACCCAGTTCTAGAATACACAGCATCATTTAGCAATATACCCAGTTCTAGAATACAGAGCATAATTTCAGCAATATAACCATTTCTAGAATACACAGGTATGATTTCAGCAAAATACCTTGTTCCAGAATACACAGCATCATTTCAGCAATATACCCAGTTCTAGAATACACAGCATCATTTCAGCAATATACCCAGTTCTAGAATACACTGGCATCATTTCAGCAATATACCTAGCTCTAGAATACACAGGTATTATTTCAGCAATATACCCAGTTCTAGAATACACAGCATCATTTCAGCAATATACCCAGTTACATAATACACAGGTATGATTTCAGCAAAATACCCAGTTCCAGAATACACAGCATAATTTCAGCAATATACCCAGTTCTAGAATACACAGCATGATTTCAGCAATATAGCAAGTTCTAGAATACACAGGATGATTTCAGCAATATACCCAGTTCTGGAATACACAGCATCATTTCAGCAATATACCCAGTTCTAGAATACACAGCATAATTTCAGTAATATACCCAGTTTTAGAATACACAGCATCATTTCAGCAATATACCCAGTTCTAGAATACACAGCATGATTTCATCAATATACCCAGTTCTAGAATACACAGCATCATTTCAGCAATATACCCAGTTCTAGAATACACAGCATAATTTCAGCAATATACCCAGTTCTAGAATACACAGCATCATTTCAGCAATATACCCAGTTCTAGAATACACAGCATCATTTCAGCATTATACCCAGTTCTAGAATACACCGCATCATTTCAGCAATATACCCAGTTCTGGAATACACAGCATGATTTCAGCAATATACCCAGTTCTAGAATACACATCATTATTTCAGCAATATAACCAGTTCTAGAATACACAGCATGATTTCAGCAATATACCCAGTTCTAGAATACACAGCATGATTTCAGCAATATACCCAGTTCTAGAATACACAGCATCATTTCAGCAATATACCCAGTTCTAGAATACACAGCATCATTTCAGCAATATACCCAGTTCTAGAATACACAGCATGATTTCAGCAATATACCCAGTTCTAGAATACACAGCATGATTTCAGCAATATACCCAGTTCTAGAATACACATCATTATTTCAGCAATATAACCAGTTCTAGAATACACAGCATGATTTCAGCAATATACCCAGTTCTAGAATACACAGCATGATTTCAGCAATATACCCAGTTCTAGAATACACAGCATGATTTCAGCAAAATACCCAGTTCTAGAATACACAGCATCATTTCAGCAATATACCCAGTTCTCAAACACACAGCATGATTTCAGCAATATACCCAGTTCTAGAATACACAGCATCATTTCAGCAATATACCCAGTTCTAGAATACACAGCATCATTTCAGCAAAATACCCAGTTCTAGAATACACAGCATGATTTCAGCAATATACCCAGTTCTAGAATACACCGCATCATTTCAGCAATATACCCAGTTCTAGAATACACAGCATCATTTAGCAATATACCCAGTTCTAGAATACAGAGCATAATTTCAGCAATATAACCATTTCTAGAATACACAGGTATGATTTTAGCAAAATACCTTGTTCCAGAATACACAGCATAATTTCAGCAATATATCCAGTTTTAGAATACACAGCATGATTTCAGCAATATACCCAGTTCTAGAATACACAGCATCATTTCAGCACTATACCAAGTTCTAGAATACTCAGCATGATTTCAGCAATATACCCAGTTTTAGAATACACAGCATGATTTCAGCAATATACCCAGTTCTAGAATACACAGCATCATTTCAGAAATACACCCAGTTCTAGAATACACAGCATGATTTCAGCAATATTCCCAGTTACAGAATACACAGCATCATTTCAGCAACATACCCAGTTCTAGAATACACAGCATCATTTCAGCAATATGCCCAGTTCTAGAATACACAGCATGATTTCAGCAATATACCCAGTTCTAGAATACACAGCATGATTTCAGCAATATACCCAGTTCTAGAATACACATAATTATTTCAGCAATATAACCAGTTCTAGAATACACAGCATGATTTCAGCAATATACCCAGTTCTAGAATACACAGCATAATTTCAGCAATATATCCAGTTTTAGAATACACAGCATGATTTCAGCAATATACCCAGTTCTAGAATACACAGCATCATTTCAGCACTATACCAAGTTCTAGAATACTCAGCATGATTTCAGCAATATACCCAGTTTTAGAATACACAGCATGATTTCAGCAATATACCCAGTTCTAGAATACACAGCATCATTTCAGAAATACACCCAGTTCTAGAATACACAGCATGATTTCAGCAATATTCCCAGTTACAGAATACACAGCATCATTTCAGCAACATACCCAGTTCTAGAATACACAGCATCATTTCAGCAATATGCCCAGTTCTAGAATACACAGCATGATTTCAGCAATATACCCAGTTCTAGAATACACAGCATGATTTCAGCAATATACCCAGTTCTAGAATACACATAATTATTTCAGCAATATAACCAGTTCTAGAATACACAGCATGATTTCAGCAATATACCCAGTTCTAGAATACACAGCATCATTTCAGCAATATACCCAGTTCTAGAATACACAGCATGATTTCAGCAATATACCCAGTTCTAGAATACACAGCATGATTTCAGCAATATACCCAGTTCTAGAATACACAGCATGATTTCAGCAAAATACCCAGTTCTAGAATACACAGCATCATTTCAGCAATATACCCAGTTCTCAAACACACAGCATGATTTCAGCAATATACCCAGTTCTAGAATACACCGCATCATTTCAGCAATATACCCAGTTCTAGAATACACAGCATCATTTAGCAATATACCCAGTTCTAGAATACAGAGCATAATTTCAGCAATATAACCATTTCTAGAATACACAGGTATGATTTCAGCAAAATACCTTGTTCCAGAATACACAGCATAATTTCAGCAATATACCCAGTTCTAGAATACACAACATCATTTCAGCAATATACCCAGTTCTAGAATACACTGCATAATTTCAGCAATATACCTAGCTCTAGAATACACAGGTATTATTTCAGCAATATACCCAGTTCTAGAATACACAGCATCATTTCAGCAATATACCCAGTTACAGAATACACAGGTATGATTTCAGCAAAATACCCAGTTCCAGAATACACAGCATCATTTCAGCAATATACCCAGTTCTAGAATACACAGCATGATTTCAGCAATATACCAAGTTCTAGAATAAACAGGATGATTTCAGCAATATACCCAGTTCTGGAATACACAGCATCATTTCAGCAATATACCCAGTTCTAGAATACACAGCGTAATTTCAGTAATATACCCAGTTCTAGAATACACAGCATCATTTCAGCAATATACCCAGTTCTAGAATACACAGCATGATTTCATCAATATACCCAGTTCTAGAATACACAGCATCATTTCAGCAATATACCCAGTTCTCGAACACACAGCATGATTTCAGCAATATACCCAGTTCTGGAATACACAGCATCATTTCAGCAATATACCCAGTTCTAGAATACACAGCATCATTTCAGCAATATACCCAGTTCTAGAATACACAGCATCATTTCAGCAATATACCCAGTTCTAGAATACACAGCATCATTTCAGCATTATACCCAGTTCTAGAATACACCGCATCATTTCAGCAATATACCCAGTTCTGGAATACACAGCATCATTTCAGCAATATACCCAGTTCTAGAATACACAGCATGATTTCAGCAATATACCCAGTTCTAGAATACACATCATCATTTCAGCAATATAACCAGTTCTAGAATACACAGCATCATTTCAGCAATATACCAAGTTCTAGAATACACAGGATGATTTCAGCAATATACCCAGTTCTGGAATACACAGCATCATTTCAGCAATATACCCAGTTCTGGAATACACAGCATCATTTCAGCAATATACCCAGTTCTAGAATACACAGCATGATTTCAGCAATATACCCAGTTCTAGAATACACATCATCATTTCAGCAATATACCCAGTTCTAGAATACACAGCATCATTTCAGCAATATACCCAGTTACAGAATACACAGCATCATTTCAGCAATATACCCAGTTCTAGAATACACAGCATAATTTCAGCAAAATTCCCAGTTCTAGAATACACAGCATCATTTCAGAAATATACCCAGTTCTCAAACACACAGCACGATTTCAGCAATATACCCAGTTCTAGAATACACAGCATCATTTCAGCAATATACCCAGTTCTAGAATACACAGCATCATTTCAGCAACATACCCAGTTCTAGAATACACAGCATCATTTCTAAACCCAGTTCTAGAATACACAGCATAATTTCAGCATTATACCCAGTTCTAGAATAAACAGCATCATTTCAGCAATATACCCAGTTCTAGAATACACAGCATCATTTAGCAATATACCCAGTTCTAGAATACAGAGCATCATTTCAGCAATATAACCATTTCTAGAATACACAGGTATGATTTCAGCAAAATACCTTGTTCCAAAATACACAGCATCATTTCAGCAAAAACCCAGTTCTAGAATACACAGCATCATTTCAGCAACATACCCAGTTCTAGAATACACAGCATCATTTCAGCAACATACCCAGTTCTAGAATACACAGCATCATTTCTATACCCAGTTCTAGAATACACAGCATCATTTCAGCAATATACCCAGTTCTAGAATAAACAGCATGATTTCAGCAATATACCCAGTTCTAGAATACACCGCATCATTTCAGCAATATACCCAGTTCTAGAATACACAGCATCATTTAGCAATATACCCAGTTCTAGAATACAGAGCATCATTTCAGCAATATAACCATTTCTAGAAAACACAGGTATGATTTCAGCAAAATACCTTGTTCCAGAATACACAGCATAATTTCAGCAATATATCCAGTTTTAGAATACACAGCATGATTTCAGCAATATACCCAGTTCTAGAATACACAGCATCATTTCAGCACTATACCAAGTTCTAGAATACACAGCATGATTTCAGCAATATACCCAGTTTTAGAATACACTGCATGATTTCAGCAATATACCCAGTTCTAGAATACACAGCATCATTTCAGAAATACACCCAGTTCTAGAATACACAGCATCATTTCAGCAATATACCCAGTTCTAGAATACACCGCATCATTTCAGCAATATACCCAGTTCTAGAATACACAGCATGATTTCATCAATATACCCAGTTCTAGAATACACAGCATCATTTCAGCAATATACCCAGTTCTCGAACACACAGCATGATTTCAGCAATATACCCAGTTCTGGAATACACAGCATCATTTCAGCAATATACCCAGTTCTAGAATACACAGCATCATTTCAGCAATATACCCAGTTCTAGAATACACAGCATCATTTCAGCAATATACCCAGTTCTAGAATACACAGCATCATTTCAGCATTATACCCAGTTCTAGAATACACCGCATCATTTCAGCAATATACCCAGTTCTGGAATACACAGCATGATTTCAGCAATATACCCAGTTCTAGAATACACATCATTATTTCAGCAATATAACCAGTTCTAGAATACACAGCATGATTTCAGCAATATACCCAGTTCTAGAATACACAGCATGATTTCAGCAATATACCCAGTTCTAGAATACACAGCATCATTTCAGCAATATACCCAGTTCTAGAATACACAGCATCATTTCAGCAATATACCCAGTTCTAGAATACACAGCATGATTTCAGCAATATACCCAGTTCTAGAATACACAGCATGATTTCAGCAATATACCCAGTTCTAGAATACACATCATTATTTCAGCAATATAACCAGTTCTAGAATACACAGCATGATTTCAGCAATATACCCAGTTCTAGAATACACAGCATGATTTCAGCAATATACCCAGTTCTAGAATACACAGCATGATTTCAGCAAAATACCCAGTTCTAGAATACACAGCATCATTTCAGCAATATACCCAGTTCTCAAACACACAGCATGATTTCAGCGATATACCCAGTTCTAGAATACACAGCATCATTTCAGCAATATACCCAGTTCTAGAATACACAGCATCATTTCAGCAACATACCCAGTTCTAGAATACACAGCATGATTTCAGCAATATACCCAGTTCTAGAATACACCGCATCATTTCAGCAATATACCCAGTTCTAGAATACACAGCATCATTTAGCAATATACCCAGTTCTAGAATACAGAGCATAATTTCAGCAATATAACCATTTCTAGAATACACAGGTATGATTTTAGCAAAATACCTTGTTCCAGAATACACAGCATAATTTCAGCAATATATCCAGTTTTAGAATACACAGCATGATTTCAGCAATATACCCAGTTCTAGAATACACAGCATCATTTCAGCACTATACCAAGTTCTAGAATACTCAGCATGATTTCAGCAATATACCCAGTTTTAGAATACACAGCATGATTTCAGCAATATACCCAGTTCTAGAATACACAGCATGATTTCAGCAATATTCCCAGTTACAGAATACACAGCATCATTTCAGCAACATACCCAGTTCTAGAATACACAGCATCATTTCAGCAATATGCCCAGTTCTAGAATACACAGCATGATTTCAGCAATATACCCAGTTCTAGAATACACAGCATGATTTCAGCAATATACCCAGTTCTAGAATACACATAATTATTTCAGCAATATAACCAGTTCTAGAATACACAGCATGATTTCAGCAATATACCCAGTTCTAGAATACACAGCATCATTTCAGCAATATACCCAGTTCTAGAATACACCGCATGATTTCAGCAATATACCCAGTTCTAGAATACACAGCATGATTTCAGCAATATACCCAGTTCTAGAATACACAGCATGATTTCAGCAAAATACCCAGTTCTAGAATACACAGCATCATTTCAGCAATATACCCAGTTCTCAAACACACAGCATGATTTCAGCAATATACCCAGTTCTAGAATACACCGCATCATTTCAGCAATATACCCAGTTCTAGAATACACAGCATCATTTCAGCAATATACCCAGTTCTCAAACACACAGCATGATTTCAGCAATATACCCAGTTCTAGAATACACAGCATCATTTCAGCAATATACCCAGTTCTAGAATACACAGCATCATTTTAGCAACATACCCAGTTCTAGAATACACAGCATGATTTCAGCAATATACCCAGTTCTAGAATACACCGCATCATTTCAGCAATATACCCAGTTCTAGAATACACAGCATCATTTAGCAATATACCCAGTTCTAGAATACAGAGCATAATTTCAGCAATATAACCATTTCTAGAATACACAGGTATGATTTTAGCAAAATACCTTGTTCCAGAATACACAGCATAATTTCAGCAATATATCCAGTTTTAGAATACACAGCATGATTTCAGCAATATACCCAGTTCTAGAATACACAGCATCATTTCAGCACTATACCAAGTTCTAGAATACTCAGCATGATTTCAGCAATATACCCAGTTTTAGAATACACAGCATGATTTCAGCAATATTCCCAGTTACAGAATACACAGCATCATTTCAGCAACATACCCAGTTCTAGAATACACAGCATCATTTCAGCAATATGCCCAGTTCTAGAATACACAGCATGATTTCAGCAATATACCCAGTTCTAGAATACACAGCATGATTTCAGCAATATACCCAGTTCTAGAATACACATAATTATTTCAGCAATATAACCAGTTCTAGAATACACAGCATGATTTCAGCAATATACCCAGTTCTAGAATACACAGCATCATTTCAGCAATATACCCAGTTCTAGAATACACAGCATGATTTCAGCAATATACCCAGTTCTAGAATACACAGCATGATTTCAGCAATATACCCAGTTCTAGAATACACAGCATGATTTCAGCAAAATACCCAGTTCTAGAATACACAGCATCATTTCAGCAATATACCCAGTTCTCAAACACACAGCATGATTTCAGCAATATACCCAGTTCTAGAATACACCGCATCATTTCAGCAATATACCCAGTTCTAGAATACACATCATCATTTAGCAATATACCCAGTTCTAGAATACAGAGCATCATTTCTATACCCAGTTCTAGAATACACAGCATAATTTCAGCATTATACCCAGTTCTAGAATAAACAGCATCATTTCAGCAATATACCCAGTTCTAGAATACACAGCATCATTTAGCAATATACCCAGTTCTAGAATACAGAGCATCATTTCAGCAATATAACCATTTCTAGAATACACAGGTATGATTTCAGCAAAATACCTTGTTCCAGAATACACAGCATCATTTCAGCAAAAACCCAGTTCTAGAATACACAGCATCATTTCTATACCCAGTTCTAGAATACACAGCATCATTTCAGCAATATACCCAGTTCTAGAATACACAGCATCATTTCTATACCCAGTTCTAGAATACACAGCATCATTTCAGCAATATACCCAGTTCTAGAATACACAGCATCATTTAGCAATATACCCAGTTCTAGAATACAGAGCATCATTTCAGCAATATAACCATTTCTAGAAAACACAGGTATGATTTCAGCAAAATACCTTGTTCCAGAATACACAGCATAATTTCAGCAATATATCCAGTTTTAGAATACACAGCATGATTTCAGCAATATACCCAGTTCTAGAATACACAGCATCATTTCAGCACTATACCAAGTTCAAGAATACACAGCATGATTTCAGCAATATACCCAGTTTTAGAATACACAGCATGATTTCAGCAATATACCCAGTTCTAGAATACACAGCATCATTTCAGAAATACACCCAGTTCTAGAATACACAGCATCATTTCAGCAATATACCCAGTTCTAGAATACACCGCATCATTTCAGCAATATACCCAGTTCTAGAATACACAGCATCATTTCAGCAATATACCAAGTTCTAGAATACACAGCATGATTTCAGCAATATACCCAGTTACAGAATACACAGCATCATTTCAGCAATATACCCAGTTCTAGAATACACAGCATCATTTCAGCAATATACCCAGTTCTAGAATACACAGCATGATTTCAGCAATATACCCAGTTACAGAATACACAGCATCATTTCAGCAACATACCCAGTTCTAGAATACACAGCATCATTTCAGCAATATGCCCAGTTCTAGAATACACAGCATGATTTCAGCAATATACCCAGTTCTAGAATACACAGCATGATTTCAGCAATATACCCAGTTCTAGAATACACAGCATCATTTCAGCAATATACCCAGTTCTAGAATACACAGCATGATTTCAGCAATATACCCAGTTCTAGAATACACAGCATAATTTCAGCAATATACCCAGTTCTAGAATACACAGCATGATTTCAGCAATATACCCAGTTACAGAATACACAGCATCATTTCAGCAACATACCCAGTTCTAGAATACACAGCATCATTTCAGCAATATGCCCAGTTCTAGAATACACAGCATGATTTCAGCAATATACCCAGTTCTAGAATACACAGCATGATTTCAGCAATATACCCAGTTCTAGAATACACAGCATCATTTCAGCAATATACCCAGTTCTAGAATACACAGCATGATTTCAGCAATATACCCAGTTCTAGAATACACAGCATGATTTCAGCAATATACCCAGTTCTAGAATACACAGCATGATTTCAGCAAAATACCCAGTTCTAGAATACACAGCATCATTTCAGCAATATACCCAGTTCTAGAATACACCACATCATTTCAGCAATATACCCAGTTCTAGAATACACAGCATCATTTCAGCAATATACCAAGTTCTAGAATACACAGCATGATTTCAGCAATATTCCCAGTTACAGAATACACAGCATCATTTCAGCAACATACCCAGTTCTAGAATACACAGCATCATTTCAGCAATATGCCCAGTTCTAGAATACACAGCATGATTTCAGCAATATACCCAGTTCTAGAATACACAGCATGATTTCAGCAATATACCCAGTTCTAGAATACACATAATTATTTCAGCAATATAACCAGTTCTAGAATACACAGCATGATTTCAGCAATATACCCAGTTCTAGAATACACAGCATCATTTCAGCAATATACCCAGTTCTAGAATACACAGCATGATTTCAGCAATATACCCAGTTCTAGAATACACAGCATGATTTCAGCAATATACCCAGTTCTAGAATACACAGCATGATTTCAGCAAAATACCCAGTTCTAGAATACACAGCATCATTTCAGCAATATACCCAGTTCTCAAACACACAGCATGATTTCAGCAATATACCCAGTTCTAGAATACACCGCATCATTTCAGCAATATACCCAGTTCTAGAATACACATCATCATTTAGCAATATACCCAGTTCTAGAATACAGAGCATCATTTCTATACCCAGTTCTAGAATACACAGCATAATTTCAGCATTATACCCAGTTCTAGAATAAACAGCATCATTTCAGCAATATACCCAGTTCTAGAATACACAGCATCATTTAGCAATATACCCAGTTCTAGAATACAGAGCATCATTTCAGCAATATAACCATTTCTAGAATACACAGGTATGATTTCAGCAAAATACCTTGTTCCAGAATACACAGCATCATTTCAGCAAAAACCCAGTTCTAGAATACACAGCATCATTTCTATACCCAGTTCTAGAATACACAGCATCATTTCAGCAATATACCCAGTTCTAGAATACACAGCATCATTTCTATACCCAGTTCTAGAATACACAGCATCATTTCAGCAATATACCCAGTTCTAGAATACACAGCATCATTTAGCAATATACCCAGTTCTAGAATACAGAGCATCATTTCAGCAATATAACCATTTCTAGAAAACACAGGTATGATTTCAGCAAAATACCTTGTTCCAGAATACACAGCATAATTTCAGCAATATATCCAGTTTTAGAATACACAGCATGATTTCAGCAATATACCCAGTTCTAGAATACACAGCATCATTTCAGCACTATACCAAGTTCAAGAATACACAGCATGATTTCAGCAATATACCCAGTTTTAGAATACACAGCATGATTTCAGCAATATACCCAGTTCTAGAATACACAGCATCATTTCAGAAATACACCCAGTTCTAGAATACACAGCATCATTTCAGCAATATACCCAGTTCTAGAATACACCGCATCATTTCAGCAATATACCCAGTTCTAGAATACACAGCATCATTTCAGCAATATACCAAGTTCTAGAATACACAGCATGATTTCAGCAATATACCCAGTTACAGAATACACAGCATCATTTCAGCAATATACCCAGTTCTAGAATACACAGCATCATTTCAGCAATATACCCAGTTCTAGAATACACAGCATGATTTCAGCAATATACCCAGTTACAGAATACACAGCATCATTTCAGCAACATACCCAGTTCTAGAATACACAGCATCATTTCAGCAATATGCCCAGTTCTAGAATACACAGCATGATTTCAGCAATATACCCAGTTCTAGAATACACAGCATGATTTCAGCAATATACCCAGTTCTAGAATACACAGCATCATTTCAGCAATATACCCAGTTCTAGAATACACAGCATGATTTCAGCAATATACCCAGTTCTAGAATACACAGCATAATTTCAGCAATATACCCAGTTCTAGAATACACAGCATGATTTCAGCAATATACCCAGTTACAGAATACACAGCATCATTTCAGCAACATACCCAGTTCTAGAATACACAGCATCATTTCAGCAATATGCCCAGTTCTAGAATACACAGCATGATTTCAGCAATATACCCAGTTCTAGAATACACAGCATGATTTCAGCAATATACCCAGTTCTAGAATACACAGCATCATTTCAGCAATATACCCAGTTCTAGAATACACAGCATGATTTCAGCAATATACCCAGTTCTAGAATACACAGCATGATTTCAGCAATATACCCAGTTCTAGAATACACAGCATGATTTCAGCAAAATACCCAGTTCTAGAATACACAGCATCATTTCAGCAATATACCCAGTTCTAGAATACACCACATCATTTCAGCAATATACCCAGTTCTAGAATACACAGCATCATTTCAGCAATATACCAAGTTCTAGAATACACAGCATGATTTCAGCAATATACCCAGTTACAGAATACACAGCATCATTTCAGCAATATACCCAGTTCTAGAATACACAGCATCATTTCAGCAATATACCCAGTTCTAGAATACACAGCATGATTTCAGCAATATACCCAGTTACAGAATACACAGCATCATTTCAGCAATATACCCAGTTCTAGAATACACAGCATGATTTCAGCAATATACCCAGTTACAGAATACACAGCATCATTTCAGCAACATACCCAGTTCTAGAATACACAGCATCATTTCAGCAATATGCCCAGTTCTAGAATACACAGCATGATTTCAGCAATATACCCAGTTCTAGAATACACAGCATGATTTCAGCAATATACCCAGTTCTAGAATACACAGCATCATTTCAGCAATATACCCAGTTCTAGAATACACAGCATGATTTCAGCAATATACCCAGTTCTAGAATACACAGCATGATTTCAGCAATATACCCAGTTCTAGAATACACAGCATGATTTCAGCAAAATACCCGGTTCTAGAATACACAGCATCATT